>NC_136902.1:71319784-71349123 GCF_949606895.1 Notothenia rossii
TTTCTTCCACATATCATTTTATCTGTTCATAACGTTGTGTTGGGGGTAAGGGAAGTAAGATAAATAGAATAGTATCAGCATATAAGATATGGGTTATGTTTTACCTTGTGTTTGCAGAGACTTTCTGTCTGCAGTCTGTAATCCCTGCAATGCAGGTTAGGGGAAACAGAATTTGGCATTTTCTCGCTGATCATTGTAGCTCTGCCAGTGCGCCTGAATCTTAGCTAGAGAATGGCAGGGGTCAGGGTCGAAAGCATTAGCTGGACCGCCCACCACCCACATTTTCCATGGCCAGCTCTCTGGATCACCTTTCATTTCTGTGCTCACTCTGTCGTTGTGTGTGGCCAGACAAAAGAAGAGTTCTTCTACTTCTCCCTAGAGACTGAAAAAGAGTACTGCTTCCTGCCCTTAAGTGTCTTAAGACTATGAAAAAGCAACATTTCATGGTGAGTGTTATCACACTAGATCACCAACATTAGCCTGGTTAATAGTCTATTTCTTGTTTTAAATGGTGTAGATTCCCAATCTATCTTAATCACAATGGATGTGCTGAGAGGTCTTTTTACAGCTACTGCATATATGATATGTTTACAAATAATCATGTCATGGCTCACAAGCCAAAAGTAGACCTTTTTATTTTTAAGAGGCTATCCTAAAAATAACCCCCCGTACAAAGCAACACACATGACACTCCAGGAGCATCGGGTACCACACTGTACTGTTCTAGAGTTACACTGGGCAGCTGTTCCTATTCTTCACTGTGTCCCTCTGATGTCACTTTATTGTGAGCTGGCCAGCAGCTGACCACGGCTCTGTGCTTTCTTCATGTTAGCCATTGTTTCCGGTTTTACATAGCTGATGCAAGTCTTGCATTCTACACATACATTGCACTCACATGCTATCAGGTCACGCCTGCCCGCAAAAATGCCCACAGACACTGGCACCTACTACGCTATGTGAAAAATAATTGTTTCTCTTTGTCTCAGGCTGCAGATCGCCCAAGAGGAGCACCGTACGGTAGAAGTGGAGAAGGTGAACCTGGAGCAGAAGATGAGGGATGAGATTGATTCAGCCAAGCAGGAGGCCCAACGTCTGAGGGAGCTGCGCGAGGGCACAGTGAACGAACTGAGCCGTCAAAAGTATGCAGAGGAAGAGCTGGATCAGGTACTTTTGAATAAATAGTTGTGATTCAATCATGGTCCTTCAACACAGAGTGACTAGAATGAACTTCCAGGGTGGCAACTTCACAGTATGTTTTAGTCTTATCAGATTCACACTGACTATCGTATAAATACGCCCACTGAAGTCTTTGTCCGTTAGGACTTTGGCAGGAACAACACGGCACATCCCACACAATTAAGAAAAAAACATGAATACTAACTTTAAGGACTATCACAGTGATCCACACCTTTGTCACAGTATGTTTTTTATTCAGAAACATTGGAAACATGCTTGGCCTTCAGATGTTGCGTGGTTTCCCAGTCCCATATTCAGAAGGCAGGTGTCCATCATTCCTCAACTCTTGCTTCTTTAAACATGTTGGTTTTAATTGCCTTTTGAGGTTAGGAGAATGTTTGATGTAAGTCTTTTGAATGTGTGTGTTAGAAAACATGGGGACTGTTTTCAGATGTTGGATAGATTTTTCTATAAATTGTGCGTTCGTTGATTAATATCAAATGACAGGCCCGCAAAACTGTACACATTTAATTATGTATAGTATGTTACCTACCCTATGCTAGGACATTTTGAGGGAAAGGAAACACCCCCCATGGCAAATGTAGGTAGCCTACAATGTGTAAGGAGAGATGTGATGGCTTCTACAGTTTCAACATCACGTTTATATTCAGCTTGGTTTTTTATGAGGTCACAATACCATTAGGTATTGCCACATATAATTAGAACAGTTGTAATAACCAGCTTAAATATATGTATTACACCATTGCCACCACCTAGTCTGTTTAAACTGGATTTAGAAATATATTGTTATCTTTAAATAAGAACTGCAAATCTTTTTTAAAGTTTCATTATTATGGAGGTTTAAACTAAAGTATTTAAATGTGTTGCCCATGTAATCATTATTTTTGCTATTCTTAGGCAGACGGACAAACAGACAAAAGCTATCAATGTTTTATGTGAAAGCATTCTTTGCATCAATAACTTCTTTCATCAGACGTTCACCAATTTGTTTGTGTTGTCCCTTTTATGATCCAACTGCATGTATGCAAATCATGTACTGTGGTTCATATAAATGCAAATGATTTATAGTAATTCAGTCAATCTGACGCATCTAGTTTGTCAAAGTGGTCCTTTTTAAGAAGCAGTCAACAAACTAATCTTGCATTTTGGTTGCTTTGAAATGATCAATTTATGGTTGTGTCATTGTATGAGTTACATACATCTAATGGTTGTCATGTGTCAAAGGTGCGCATGGCGTTGAGGAAAGCAGAGAAGGAGCTGGAGTCCCGAAGCTGCTGGTCCCCTCCAGAGTCTCTGCAGAAGTGGCTGCAGCTCACCCATGAGGTGGAAGTGCAGTACTACAACATCAAGAAGCAAAATGCTGAAAGGCAGCTCCTGGTGGCCAAAGAAGGGGTAAGCATGTCGAAACCTGAAGGGGAAAGCCATACTGTTTTAGTTCATAATATCGCTTCAATGATTGTGTTTCGATTCCTGAATCCTATTCCAAAGCTGCTATTTACAACTTCACTGTCACACTTAAATGTGACACTATCTGTGTGTGGATGAGATAAATGATAAATGTTTGTTCATTTGTTTTCTCAGGCAGAGAAGATAAAGAAGAAGAGAAACACTCTCTTTGGGACTTTCCACGTGGCTCACAGCTCCTCTCTGGATGATGTGGACCACAAAATACTGTCTGCAAAGTAAGTTACAGAATGTAATGGTGGCATACTTTTCCTACACTTTTAGAAAATAAGCAGCATTTTAATTAGCAAAATAACAAGTGACTTTAGAACCCATTTGGACAGCATTAACAGTACAGAGGGAGGGTCAAAAGCATTCACTGCACTCCTCTGTATTTGACTCTTTGTTCTGTACAGCATATTAACCATCAGTTACAGGATGTGGTCTATAATGGAAATACAAATGGTGTAGGACAACCCAAACTGTAGCTCACTCAACAGCACATTTAATGATTTTTGCTCTTTGGATAGTTTCCTTTTTCATTTGGTTCTCTAAAGTATAACATTGGTTAAGAGGTAACTTACTTGTTTTGGATATTTTGTCTCCTAATAAAGTCATAATAATCTTCTGTTTCCTCTGAACTTATTTCCCCTCTCCTTTTTTCTCCTCCTCTTCCATAGACAAGCCCTGGGCGAGGTGACGGCTGCTCTGCGTGAGAGGCTTCACCGTTGGCAGCAGATCGAGATCCTCACCGGCTTCACCATCGTCAACAACCCCGGCCTCCCTTCTCTGGCCTCGTCCCTCAACCTTGATGGCAGCCACTCGAGCGGCAGAGCGACGCCTCAGCACTTCATGATGTCTGAGGACATGGACGACATGGACGAGGATTTCGTGCCTGGAACTCTGCAATGTAAGAGTTCCTCCGAATCTCTGGGCCAGTCTATGGGGAGTAGCAAACGAACCCCTAAACATTCCATGGGCCTGCTGGGAAAATCCAGATATCAGCCCACATGAGAATTTGGACCTTTTATTCCATAACACAAACTGAAATTGTGTTTGTGGCCTTCCTGGGGATGGAGATAGTGAGCGTCACACATGTCTACGATTGAATGAGTGTTGTTTTACAGTTGTGTAAGATGTACCTTGTAAATCCACATAATTGTCTTGATCTTTTTTCACACAATTCCAGTTGAATGCTTTTTGTTGAATGTTCTCATTTTTGGATACAAGTGTTAACTTGACTTAGTCAATAATGGAGACTGAACTTATTCCTGTGACTTTCCTCTGGAAATTGAAATGTCAAGAAAAATACACTTCTTAATGAGAACACCTTTTTGTGCAAACTTATTTGTAGTGGTTGTGTCCTAATGTGTGCTACAAACCTTTTAGTATTAGATTTAAGTCAAATGGGTCAAACTAATGGAAGTGTATTAAATGCAGCCAGTGCCTAAGTTAATTTCTTATTAAGGTTACATATGAGACAAAATTCACTAAAACTGCCATATCATCAAAATCCTAATGTAGAAAACTCATTATATTTTAATTGTAGAATTCTTAGGTAAACACATCAACCACACCTATCTCATTATGAAAACTTGATGTCTTTCCACCTCGTTATGAGCTCAATATTTGACTTATTATTATGACCGACCTTGACCCGCTTAGTATGGGTTTGACTAACTGCAGGCGAAACTTGTTCTGCAGAGTCCTTTTCCGTCCGCAATAGTGAGTAATTCTTTTTATCAACATTAACTGCACTCCCTATCTCACTCCCCTCTCTTCCTCCACCACTTCTCTTGGCATTTGGCTGCGCTGCTGTCTCATTGGGCTAACTACAGATGGCCCCCGACTGTTGGAGCGGCGAGCCAGCGACCTGTGGTCTGTCGGTTCAGACTGTCGGCACATGAGGAACATTTGTGGTTGGCCATTTATTCATGCCCTAGTTCAACCCTCAGTTTGAAACCCCTGCCTCTTCCCCTGACTCAAAACCCCACGGAGCCTTTACATTTATTTAACTGGACAATAAGCAACGACTCCATGCTGCGTTCATCTCACCTTTCCTTAGTTGCTTGCTTTCCACCTCTCCTCTAAATCTTGTCTTCCCAGTGCGCTCCTGCTCTCCTCCCAATGTGATTTGTCTATTACTTTTATTGTAAATGGGCAAAATATTGAATTAAGTTTCTATTTATTAATTCAAACAAGCAGTTTAAGTTGGTTTGATTTCTCCTTTTGTTTTTTATATTTTTCCATGTGAGGACAAGAACATAAAACAGTGGTGTGGGGATTTTATATTATTAGATGAGGTTTTTCTTGGCGCCTTAATCACATCACAAGCTTTAAATCTGTTTAAGTCAGGATAAATGTTTCCCAGCACCTGACTATCTTTCCACTAATCCCAGTCAGTCTCCCTGTGTCCGTCAGTCTTTATTTACCAAGTGGTTGTTGATAATGCTGTTGTTTTGTGCCCACAGCTCCCAGTATGATGTCTCTGCGCCAACGCCACATTGACCCCCAGCTGGCCATGGGCTCCCAGAGGTTGGTAGACAGTTGCCTGTTGACTGGGCATCAGGGAGAGGGTGCCCTGTATACATCCAGGTCCAGGGCTGCCTTCTCAAACTCACGCAGCCAGTCGTTCGGGCAGCTCGACTCTCTCCCTCTGCCTCCTCTGTCCTCGGCTGTGTCTCACCCCTCCATCATCTGTGCTTCCAACTTCAATCACCATCCCCAGTCCTCTTTGTCCTCCTCTTCCTACTGCTTGCCCAGCTCTGTGTCCGGTGTTGCAGCGCATCATTCCTCCCATATATATCCTGGTTCTTCTTTCCAGCCCATGGACCCCATTCCTGATTTCACTTTCTCCGAGGTCTCCAATGCAGAGCGCAGCGACAGCTTCGGGTATCCATCTTTTTTCCAGTCCTTTTACACACATCGCATGTGTGTGTTGATGTGTTTTTTTTAACCACTTGCTTTCCCTTTTTAATACATTTTCTTTAGTTTCTTTTCCACGTCATGAAGCATCTCATAATCTACGCATTTACTCTTTTTAACCTCTCAGTGTTCTTGTTCTCTGTCTGCACAACTAACAAGTGTGGAGTTCCAGTGTCCAGGCTGTGCCCAGCGTGTGTCCGTGGCTTTGCAGGCATTGTGTAGACAAACCCCAGCATGCAAGTCTTTACCTTTTTTTTTTAACTTAATCTTCGTCTAACTTGTCTTTTATGTCCCCCCACAGAGACCTAAATCGCTCGGACTCTGACTCCTCCCTGTCTCTCTCCCAAGTTGGTGATCGTCTATCTGCCTACAGCTCCAAAGGCCACCTTATCAAGCCCGTCTCTCTCATGCACAGCATATCTGGTCGGGCAGATGACACCGTGTCTCCGCATGCGTACACCCCCAACGGAGGGAACCGCATTCTTGAGGTCAGTCCTGTAGAGCTTGGCCATGACAGCCCAATACTCATGAAGAAGATGTACGGCTTGGAGCAGAGTCCCACCCTGGCAGAGATCCAAAGTATGTCCGAGTCGTCCCGCTCCCTCAGCCCCAACTCCACTGAACCTGACACTCCGTCACCTACTGGGGGTCAACCAGGGGCCGTGGGGGCGAAGGCCAACACTCGCATCCCGCAGCTGTCCTCCAAGAAGAGCCCGTTGGAGGAGGACAGCGGCTCTACTGGAGAAGACACAGATTCCACTGCCAGCCGCAAGAAACACACCTTCAAGATCTTCAAGAAACAGAGGAAATAAGGGCTACATGAACTACAGGGCTATCAACGCTGTGTGACTGTATTCCTCTGGTCTGTTTCTGAGAAAAGTTTTATGGGTTCTTTAATGGTGAAAAGATGGCACAATGTGTTGCCGTTGCATCTTTTGGTAGGTACGACACCTACTCTAAGAAACTGTGGGAGCAACCAGCTGTTCTGTTTTATCTGCTTTTTGGTCAATGTTCAATATGTGGGGAATGGGTAAGTTTGTATATTGGAGTGTAAAGTATTATTTATTCTGCAGGAAGTTGTGCCAGTCCCAAAGGCAAATGTTTTGTCACCAGTTTTCTTTCTTGTTCCTAAATATTTAACATGTTGCATGTCTTCACTTTTGTTTGACTGGTGGGCTACTTGAATGCTCTTAGTGTTTGCTTGGTTATGTTGTTAACCTGCTTAGACAACACTTGATGTTTCTTTTATTACTACCTAACCACCTAGCCTACACGTTCAAAGGGAATGTGCACCTCTTTGTTTCACTCAATACTTTGTTTTTTATCGAAGGTTACAATTTTCCCTGTCTCTTCTGGCAGAGTAAATGACACAATCAAGAGATCCTCAAACTGAAGAGTAGTCAATACAATCTTACGAGGGGTACAACAGTGACATAAACATCATTTTGGGAACAGCAATTTCAGCTATTGGTTGATTTAGAAACAATAGATATTAATAATTTGTAACATTGGATCTCAAGATGTTTACAATAAAGTACATTTCCCTTTAACAAGTTACAAAAGGACCATCAAATTCCAGCTTTAGATATTTTTGCTTTACTTTTAGTATTTAGGTGTCGAGTGCATGAGATTGAGAGAAATGCTTTGCTTTAAGTGTCTAGCTTTTAAAATCTGCCAACAAGTTTAACCACTGATTAATATTTGGAATATCACGTTTCCTCAATGGAGTAGGTCGTGATCAACTTAGTTTCTGCGTTGATTACATGATGACCTATGAGACTGCGTGTTATTGCGCTTTTATTTATCTTTGTATTGAATTTAAAAGTTACATCAGAGAAAAAAGTACATTATATAACGAGACAACATATATATCAAAGATTTTAACACAAAATACTAAAGCACATTTTTACTGAACTATTTGATAAAGAGTAATCTTTTGTCTTTTAAGATTTGGTTCAAGTTTACCGTTCCTTTTGGCTCCTGCTATCCCCAGTCCTTTTGATTTTTGTTTAAATAACTATTTAGCTGAGAATTAAAACTTCTCAGCAGTTTGTCGGTTTAAGATGGGTGCTGGTAAGGGCTAAAGTTACCAGGCAAATTAATTTGCTCTGTTCGATATAAATGTTCAAGTTCTAACTACTTTATAATTCACCTTTTTTTTGAAGATTTAGCTTGTCATGTCAAAGTGCCAAATCTATCCAAACTGTCAGAAGCCTTTACAAAGAACACATGCTTTATATGAACAGTCTGTAATGTATCTCCTGAGCTTCAACGCTGAATGTCCAAGGGTAATGTTCCTGTAACAGTATCATCAGTACAATATGTTTACATTTGTTACAGATAATTACTACTCTCAGATTATCGCAGCAAAAAACATTGTGCCAGTTTTAATATTGACAGCTTCATATGAGCACAGAACTATGCATCAGTAGTTGTAGGTGATTGCTAAAGTAGTAAGGACACCAGTACACTGAGGGTGTTCCTGACCAATGAACAACCAAAAAGTGCTACAGACGAGACAGTGGGCCTCGATGGCCTCATAATGTAACAGGTGGTCTAAATGTATATGACTTGTTTGAATGCTTTATTTTAGAAACCAGCAACAACAACAAAATAGATTTCCTACTGGTACTTTTTGTTAAAGTGTAATTTG
This sequence comes from Notothenia rossii, assembly GCF_949606895.1. Taxonomy (NCBI): domain Eukaryota; kingdom Metazoa; phylum Chordata; class Actinopteri; order Perciformes; family Nototheniidae; genus Notothenia; species Notothenia rossii. The sequence goes on from NC_136902.1 coordinate 71,328,003, forward strand.
TACTTCTTTGCACGACAGAGCTGTTAATGTTTTTGCCTTCTGAATGTGTGTCCGTCTACTCCGAGTATAATGTAATGTTGATGCATGTAAAATGCTGTAACAAACCTATATTGGGTCAAAAGAGTTACCCACCCTACTTCTTCTTTCTCTTTCTCTTCATTTTCAGCTTCTATTTATGAATTCACACAGTATATTTGTACAGAGAAAATGACAATTTTGCATCTTCTGTGATGGTCTAGACTTTTACGGCACTCCTGCATGATAGCAATAAACTATTTTGAATGAAAAATGAGTTGATTTCTTATGAAAATTACACCACATTCTGCACTACACAACACCTCAGGAGAAATCAACAAAGGTTGGCTTCTCTTAAATATTATTTTCTCAACAAGTTTGCCCCCAAACATAATTGTAACTTACATTTAAATGTTAACAGTTTAACAGGTGAATTATTGCAGTTTCCCTGTGGTTGTATGTTAAGTATTGACATGCAACCCTATTAACAAGGCTCCACCCAAACTGCACTGTGTATATAGCAATGAGGGTGGGGCTATGTGCTGTTAAATATTGACCTATGGTTCAATATAAGTACAAGGTGGAGCAGGATGAATGCCGGATCTTAAGGCTCCTTGTTTCTTTTCAGCTTGAAACTCTTTAATGGGGTGTTTAATGAAAACATGGATTTCCAAATACTATACAAATACATCTGTCAGTTTTGTCTCGTGCAGGTAGGAGCTGGTTTTAACTTCATTATCTGTGGTGCCCGTGTCATTTGATTTAAACATATTTTATAATGTGTTAATCCCCCCTGCCTCAAACAGATCGTCAGGGGTTTAGACTCGGTGAAACTCCTGAATCCTCCAGACGAGCCTCTGTCAGATCATCTTTTGAAAATACTTTACTCTTGTGATGCTCCTGCCACAGTACAGCTGGACTGTATTGTATCTTTCGAGACTGGCTTCACTTCCACACTCCAGCTGAAAAAATGGAGCTGTGTCCCCGGTGACCCTGAAATAAAGACCCTGGTGGTGAACTTTCCGGATTGGCTGGTGTATCAACCTGATGGGATTATCCCTGACTCCCAGTGGGTGCTGAGTTGCATCCTTCTGGTGTCAGTCAGATACAGTGGACTTGATGACAGCGAAGGGTCTGTCACTGCTCAGAATTTGGCAACTTTGCAGCCTAAAGCTTTCTTTAGTCGACCTGTAAAGCAGCATCAACTGTGCTTCTCCTGGAGTACACAAATGCTGAAGTTAACTCAACAGTCTGCAAAGAAACAATGCCCTTTGGAGCAAGGTAAGGTTGGAAAACTTGCTTCAAACTATGTGGAGAAAGGCAACTAACATTTAACATTTAACAACAGAGAACACACTATTCACAAATTAATTATCTTAGGGTGTGTAAAACATTTTAAGGGGGAGATTCATTCACGTACCTAATTGTATTTCATAAGAACATGCTTCTCATAACATCTGTCTGAATATGACAGATTCTGACCCATAGCACACAAAATGCTGACTGGGTGGTCCTAATTGAGTGTTTGGGTGGGTAGGCTCCCCAAACACCCATATGTATATGCACAAGCGATAAAAAGTCAGCTTTTCATATGTCCACTTTACTGTCATGCTTTACTTGTCTTGAAAGGATGGTGGCGTTTTTAGTTTTTACAAATATATTTAAGATCCCAATCAAAACGCTTTATTTTCATTCAGAAACAGTGCATTTCCTGCCTTCGATGTATGCTTCAACTGGAGAAAGCTTCGGTATCACGAAGACACTGGACTCTTACAGCAGTGAGTTTCTGGAGTACTTGCGTGTTAAAGCCATCTCTCTTCCATGGTAAGACATCAAAAGTCACACCAAATATAGCTTGATTTCTGTTATTAAGATATTATTTAGGGATGGTTAACTTAATATGCTTTGTATTTTTGTCAGGTGTATGTTTTCCATCTGGGTATTCGTGACCAGTAACTGCCAGGACAGATTGTGTGGTGTGTTTTATCACATAGACTCCCATCTAAACTATGTTACACCAACACTGTTCCTCAAAGCATCAGGTATAATTTGGATTGTTCTATTACCTCTCAGATATTCTCTATGTAATAACTATTAGATATTATTATCTGGACGTACATGAATAATTTCCTCATGTGTACAGGACAGCTACACGTCCAGATGGATGGAGAGGCAGAGGAATCCTCCGCATTTGTTTCTCAATTCAAGGTGCCTTTGAATGAGTGGTGCCAAATCAGTGTGATGTTGCATGGTAGAGCGGTGAGTAGTCTCCTGTTGGCAAAGGATTGTCCTTAGACTCTTTAAAGTATGTGACTAATTGTAGAAATTAAAAATAAGTAGTTCATAATCATGTGTTTTGCATCTCAGGTTACTCTGTCCATGGTGTGCATGGATAAAGAGCAGAGGACAGTTTATTCACTAGAATATGTGTAAGTGTACTTCTGACAATACAAATAGATTCATTACATGATTCAGTTATACCAAAAATGAAAATGCACTTCAAGGGTCAACATGTTCACGTTGTGTCTTGCAGGATGGGTCATGCTGTCGTGCTCGATGACACAGAGGGATATTTTGTGATTGGTGGAGGGAAATACATAAGAGGTGTGGAGGGTTATTTTGGGCCAGTGATTTACCACCGCAACAGAATACCACCGTACAGCATGGTAATATAATGCACCTGCCCACAGTTATTTCCCATTTCAACCTTTAACTACATTTGTGACTGATCTTTTTTGTTATCTTCTCCAGTCTGAAGTTGTTATTCCAGATGTTATCAGGGCCTTGAACCTGACTGGATGGCTGCAGACCTGTCAACGATTTCGTCTCGAGATGGATGTTAAAATCATTGGCTATTCTTTCAGGGCTGAACAGGAGAAAGAGTCTGGTAGTAGGCTTATATAACCACCAGATGGTGCTAAAGTTACTGTATTTGAAATATTCTCTGCAGTGCTACTGAATGTGCAAATGAACTATCCATGATTTCTTTTCAGACACCTGTTTTGATGCTTTCCATGAATGGATGGGAAAGGACAGATTACAATCATTACAGTGCGAGCTGTGGGAGGCTAGTGTCCCCCATAGAAGACAGGCTGCAGACCTGGCCAAGTTTCTGGCTTTCAAACGTGGTAAGAGATAACCTGCGTAAAAGTGAGTAACCTTGCACTGGTACAATATATTTATGGGTAAGTAACAACAAATATGAAGGTATACATTTTTGACTTTTTTGAGTTTATGAACACCAAAATTCAGATGATTAAAAATCTGTATGAATCTTCTATTAACTTTTTCGTTTGTAAGGGTGGAACAATTACACTTTTACAATTCTTATTGATAGATGAAGATTTTTGACCGATATAAATTCTGTCAAACCTCGAGCCCATTTTTAGATGCTTTACATTTATACAACTATTTCTGCACGCAATAAATTATTTGCGGATTTATCATGTCATATTCAAACCTAAAATAATAGAAGCATTGACGACACTGAAATAGATAACCAATTGCTTTTTCACGATGAACACTGTTCATCCAGAGCTTAGGGATTGTATCAACTTTAGGATATCCACCTAAATGTTAAGGGTGATCTAAACAAAGTGTTGCTGAAAATGTTTAATGAATAACACATTTCTCTAATGTGAGTAAACAATCAGAATTTGTATTCCTAATGTTTTTCCATGATGATATCCATGTGTTATTCCACATGAAGCACTGAAATCAGTTCACTTGCTGACTTGCAGGAAAAGGAGCCAGCCTGCCAGCTTTGGGCAGAGCACTGTACTCCTTATCACTTCATAAGCTGAGCAGAGCGAGCAGCACTGGAGTGGTCAGCAGAATATTACCACTGCTGCTCCAAGCTGGCTGCTTAGCTGATAACCGAGCTCTGCACATGTCCTCTGTGCTCTACAGCGCTGGCCTGGGAGTGAAGGAGCAGCCCAATAAGGTGTGTGCTACTGGGTCAGCTAAAGAAGAATATTCTGCCTGTGGTGAACATTTCTGCCATATTATCTCGTCCCCTTGTGTTTGGTATAGGCTTGGCTCCTGGCCCTGATGGCAGCCCAGAAGGATGAACGGTTAGCTCTTCTGCATCTTGGGCACATGCACCATCAGGGTGTCCATGGCCTCCCCACAGACCCCGACCTGGCCTATGCATATTATGCAAACATTGCTAAACAGACAACTTTAGACCGTCACAATCACACATCAGAGCAGGTAATGTATGTGGATGTGACTATATGGTTTGCATGCTCATTTTGAATGTGATTTCTAAATTAAAGTATGCAGTCCAATTTCTTTAGAACTTAATATTTTGATCTATATTTTTGGAGTCAATATGAACTTTCTCTTGCATAAATAAATTCATGGTAATTAATGGCATGATATAAATTGTTTTATACATATTATATAAGAAAAAGTCTCTCCTCCTTATGGTGGCTATAATTCTTAGATTTCCATACATTTGCTTACCTTTGTTGCCGTTTTATCAAGATAGATAGCAGTATTTTACACCTTTGATAATATTACAATGCTCAAAAGGGCTACATTTTGTATTCAATGCAAGGCTTTTGATTTTACATTTGTCTTCCCTTTTTTCTTAATTTTTTCAGACATATGTTGAGGCCGTTTACTTAAACAATGAGGAGGTGTTGAGTCTCCAGACCAATACACATCATCATATTTTCCAATGGCTGAAACTGCAGGCACGCAGGGGAGCAGCTGAAGCAGAGGTACCTGTTTTGGCATCTTGTCTTTTTAAGTTGAACCTATAAAAACCAGAACAGAAAGTCGGATAAAAACAAGTGGGATAAAAAATAAAACAAATCATCTTAAGATTCATAAACTTTACGTTTTTTAAGGGTATTCAGAGTAAAAGAATGGCTCCAGACAATTGAACAAGGAGAGGATTTATTTTATTATAATTCAGCAACTGTTTTTTCAGCAAGCAGTTGCCCGCATGCTGTACTGGGGTCAGCAGGGAGTGACTCCAGATATCCAGACTGCTGCAAGGCACTACGAACGGGGAGCTGTCCAGTGGGAGGACCCTGTGTCAATGTATGACTATGGCATAGTCCTAATGCATGTGAGAACTACAGCTCATATACATAAGAAACATGACAATCCACTGAAAGATCATTTAGTATGAGCCTTTATTGATTAAAACTGTGTCTCTGCAGGGGCATGGAGTTCAAAAGGACATTCCAAAAGCTCTGACTTTCCTGAAGAAAGCAATGGAAAAGGTTTTTTACGATTCATTAATTATCATTAACACTAATTACTGTATTATTTATTTCTTTGGGGGTTTTCACTGGTTGTTTCATTACTCCATCTCACAGGATTTTGTGCCTGCAATCAATGCCCTGGCCTGGTATTACGAGAAATTTAACCAGGACTACGAGCAGGCGGTGAAGCTGTGGGAGCAGGCGGATGAGCTCGGGAGTCCGGACGCTGCTCTAAATCTCGCTGTCATGCACTCACAGGGTCTGTACCCAGGAAAAGCTGCAGACCAGGTTAGCTCAAGTATGCTTTTTGTTATTGTCTAGTTGTGTGTTTACAGACTTGTATTGAGTTCTTATACTGTATCAATAGGTAAATAATTTGTTTTTTGACAGTTTATGGCTTATCAGTACTATCTGAAGTCTGCAGAGAGAGGGCACATACGGGGAGCAGTTCAACTCGCTAGCTACTGGACCACTGGGATACCAGGCCAAGTCAACAGACGTCCATCAGATGCTGTTTTGTTAGCTACTTACTTTAAAAAAATAATTAAATTCCCATATATTATTTGTCATTATGCCGTGACTGATGTGTCCTTTTAACTGACTGCAGGTGGGCAAAGTGGGCCGCTGAGCACAATGGGTACCTGGGCAGCATCTTACGGAAGGCCTTGGATTCAAATCTCAAGAGTGACATGTAATCTGTTTCTCTATTCACACTTGACATGATCCTGATTACTTCAAAGCAGTTGGAGAAAATGAATATGCCAGCTTTTCAACAGGTTCAGCTCGCTGTTATATTACATGATGGCTGCTGAGTCCGGGTACCCTCCTGCACAATTCAATGCAGCATATCTTTGTGATCAGAATATGGTGAGATATCTCTATTAGCTGTAGTATGGTTTGATTTGTTCATTGTTAAATATTACATTTTTAAATACATTTTAAATATATTTTTTTTTACTCTAGTTAGGTTTTCTGGATCCTTCTTTTGCATCAAACTGTATGTGGAGATATTATAACCTTACAATCCAAAGTCAAAATCCTGACCCTCATGGTAACTAATATATTTTTTTTCTCCAGTTTTTGGAAACAAAACTACCTTAAACCATAAAAAAAAAAAACTTGAATTCTACTTCCCCTCCAGCCTTTATTAGGATGGGTGACCTGTTGTATGAGGGGCAGAAAGATCTGTGTTCTGCAGCAGAGATGTACACGCGTGCAGCACTAAGGGATGAACCACAGGTCTGCTTCTTTCAAATTGATTGTCTTGCTATAAATATTTGTTCAATGTTGTTTTATATTCATTATTGAGAGTGCACATATGTGTTTGTGAAAGCCATACCGTTCTTCCACAGGGATGGTACAACCTTGGCCTTCTCACTGCAGAGGGTTACAGGCTGCCGCTGTCAGTATTGATCCAACTTGGCCTTTCAGAGCTCTACATGGCAGACAATAGTTTGCTCCTAAGCACTTTGTACGAAAGGTGTGTTCAAACTGTATATGTTTATACATCGGTAATGTCCAGTAAATGCATTGCAGTACACTATTTTCTATTCTAAATTCTATATCTGTTCCATATTTTCTTCCAAAAGATGCAGAGACTCAGAAGATACAGATTCATACTTGCCTTGCAGCCTCGCCCTCTTCAAAGTGCATCTTCAATCTTTCCAAAAAGACTACAGCACTGCTATCACGGTAAGTTTGATATTCTTAAGTAAAGGTTAACAATTTTAAAATGAAAGTACAGAAGTATAATTAGCAATGCATTCATTACCATAAGTAATTTCAAGTACCTTGCTGATAATAACTATAATAATAATAATAATAATAATAATAATAATAATTATTATTACAATAATGATAACTGGCAAAAGTAAACAGGCATTATTGTGATATTGTGAACATTTTGTTGACATATTGGTCATATTATGTCCCACAGTTCTCCACTACTGTTGCAGCAGTTGCAGCTCCAACGATATTCTTAATCATCCTTGGTATGCTCCGGAGACATGTCCCCTCTCCCACCTAGAGCCAAAATTCTTCATAGGATGGTCTGCACAAACAAATCTTGAATAAAACAGCAAACTCAACCTGCACGGCAACGGCATCAACACATTCTGTGTTAGTTTACATATGTTTACTATCGAATCACTGTAAAGAACAAATGTAAATGTTATTAAAAATATATATCGTTTTTACCATTTGTCCGACACGTTTTTGAGTTTGTAAATATTCTACTGTTGAATAAAAGCGTTCCCAAAAAAAAATCTGTCTTTTATTATTCATAATTTGTATATAACACAACTGCTGCTCACCAAGTATGGAAAACAAGTATTCTATCCAGATAATTGCAAGCAACGTATATTCTATGAACCAAAGTCAAGCAAGCAATTACAGACACTTCTCATGAGACCAAATCCATTCAACCCTTAACATCTCATTAACACCAGCAGACAAGTTTAATTGCTTTGCTTCTGCTTGTTGGAATGATTAGGAATTTGTTGGGGCTAATGATGGAGTGAGACAAATAAATAATTGTGTACTTTTAATCAGTTTTTAAGAAAGAAAAACATGTGGAATGTAGTTTAGTATGCATATCTATTCTGACCATATTGTTGTTCCTGACGACGAACAATCATTTCCCAGATATGCTCCACCTGGCATAACATGCATTTTTGTGTACATTTGGAGGGTTGTAGCAATAGAGGGCAGGGCAGTTTATATTCTACAATTAAATACATACAACAAGTGTTCTTGTGATATTGTGTCTATTGCGGAAAGTAAGACAATAATAAACATTATATTATTATTTTTGTTTTTTAAAGAGATAGTAACTGAATAGGAAATGTCAGGAAGCATGCACATACATCTGATCAAGTATACTCAGTGAGTTGTTTCATTTATTAATGCAACTTTATCTTAATATTGCAACAACCTTGTATTTGTCCGACTTTATTCTTATGAGATTGTAACTCTGTATCCCAAATATTTTAACTTGAGTTTTTCACCTAGAAGTGTCCCTTAAACTCTTGACATATTTTCCAGTTTTTTAAGACTCATTTTAGGAGAAAACATAAACTAATTCATGGTATTCTCCTTCACACATTCGTTTCTTGACATTATAAAATAGTTTTCAAACTTTATTGTTGATGTCTGGTCAACATTTCTGAGGAGAGGCTACGATGGGTTGATTAAGCAATAGCTCACGACAGGCCGAACCACGCCCCCTTAGCTGTGATATAATGTGCATATATCACGGCCTGAAGTGAGCTATTCCTTTTATAAAACGGTTACCAAGTGTGGCAATATGAAAGAAAAATACACACTCTAATTTAAATAGTTTTTATTAGTAAATAATGATGTTCAAAATAAAATAGTCCCTCCGTTGCCTTCTGCACAAAACATATTGCAAGGTGGTTGCTATGCAACAACACTAACAGCAAGCGAACATATTAGACAGAGAGCGTTGATCCATTATTTGGCTGTTTATTTACATTAATGTGTATGTTGCTGTTTATTGTGCATCGCCCGAAAAACTGTCCAGCATCAGTAGCATGGCTTACGTGGTCACTTGTAGCCTATAGGTTGAGGTTGTTCGAGGCTGTTGCTTGGCGTGGCGAGAATATTGCTCCACTTTCTCCGGTCCCCGAGATTGGGCTTCCAGTAGCTCTGGAGAGAGCTTTCGCACCTGTGGCCACTAACGGTCATAATTTCTCTGCTTTGTTTCAAGACCCGCATCAGAAAGCTTTTGAATGGTGGTACTTTTCCAGTTGGTCTACCTGCTCTTCACGTAGCTCTGCATGTCGTAGTTTAGGTGCTTTTTTTTTTTTTCTGGAGATAGGCACTCAATCCACTCCTCCATACTATAGTAAGACCCCCCCGGAGGTCGAATTTAATCTTAAATGTTTCTATTTTATGCTTTGTAAGTTTGTTTCGTAACGGAAGAAATTTAAATATATTTATAAAACTGACAAGTCAAATCAAGCAATCTGATTGGTCGATAGCGTTTATGCGGACCTCTTTGATTACAGATTTAAAAACATCGTTGCTTGCTTTAAAAGTAGCACAATTCATTATGTTAAACCTTCAAAAGTATCTAGATATATCCCTGCGCTAATGCCAAAGGAACTGCACACTGAATATGTTTTGCCGTTTGATGTTTATGTCTGGACCGCTGCGTCAAAAAGGAGGGCTTCTTTCCCGTTACTTCTCCGCTGCTTTCTTGTTCCAGTTTTTCAGCCCAACGGTATACTGTTTTTCTCAGACACGGAGGGATACTGACTTGTTGTGAAAAGTAACATAACCAATCAGATTGCTTGATGACGTATGACGTCAGTATATATACACTGCGCATGACGTGCCCAATGAAAAGAGCGCGAGGTAGGTGCTTACTTTTCTTTAAGCTTTGCTTAAATTGTTCTTTAAGCTAATTTAACAGAAAATACAAACGTAGCCCGACAATAATTACATTTCTACTTGCAGGAAGAAACTTTGACAAGCAAGTGAGTACATTCTAATGTACGCTACGTATTCATTTAGCCTGACAGGTGTGGAGGCTTTACGAGAGGAAAAGCATGTTAAGCTAGCGTCATTAATGATTTGATGAAAGCAGGTGTGCTCAGGGCGGCGTAAGGGGGTGAAAAGTTAGGACGATTCTAAGGGCCCGTCACTGACAGGGGCCCCAAACATTTTTAGAACATTAAGAAAAAGTGTTTAAGTAACCTTTCATCAATCATCAACAATTAACATTAATAGGCTATAACGTTAAATTGATAATGTACTCACTAAACTTACGATTCATTTCACTTTTTGTCTTCCAAAAGTTAATTACCCAAAGCCTCTGTATACCCCCCTCTATTTACATGTAATGGTTTGGTCTTGCCTCCAAACGCTGTGCGGCACCGCACTTTCTGGCAGTGAGTGTGAGAGCACGTGAGGAGGGATGCTAGTACTTACGTGTGTACGATGTCTCAACGACTAACAAAGTCAGGCTTTCAAAAACGAAAAGAAAGGAGAGAAAGACAATAGAGAGGGACTAAAGGGCGACAGTATGTCACTCAGTTTTTCAAAAGAAAAGGTGGGTGTGGTCCATGAGTGGTGGAAATTAGTCTGTTAGCTAAGCTTAGTCCATTGTAAATAATAATTGTAAGGTTTTGCTGACATTAACTTCTGTTAATATCTTTACAGAAATGTTGAGGTTTTTCATTTCACTGCTCTTTTAGCTGACATTTAATATATGCAGGTACATTTTTAGCAGCTATTCATAGTAAATCAGTTGTCCCTCCCCCTGGTGCCAGGACCAACAGATCCATCCTTAGGCTCAGCAGCCCTGTCCCCCCATAAGGCTTTGCAGTCTTGCCCTGCTGTCCATTGAAAGCCAGTTGGCTAGAAAGCTGGACTTCAAGGACTTGATCAGTGACTTTGCCTGTAAGAAGGCTAGGCACTGGGCTCTGGGTGAGTAAGGCTGAGCAAGGGCTCGTAATAACTGTTAAAGGGCAAGGCTATGGTAACGATATTGGATCACTACACACAAGATGCATGATGAGGAAAAGACTGAGAACATAATGCTCTCATAACATAGTGGTGCTCTGATTTAGCACCACCATCAGGCCTTTTCACTTTCCGTTTTGTTGTCCATTTACACTTTATACCCGCTTCAACTAAGTTTCCTATAAGAATTCAAGGCAACGCGGGTTAAGCAGTAAATCATTGGTAATAAGTTTGTTTAAGTTTTAAGCGTATTAAAATAAGTAATGGCGTCGCATAATTAACTGTGCCTGGTTTCCAGTAGTCTGTTAGATTGCAGTTAAATAATTCACGTTGCATTATATTATACTTCAATCATTTTTCTTATGTTATTGACATTTCACATGCCAATTTAGCTAATTCACGCTCAGAATGAAATGTGTACATTGTGCATCTTTTATAAAAGTACAAAATAGTTTTATCTATGATTGACCCAATTTATTGTCGTCTACAGCCACCTTTGCAATATTGCAAATTCTGAATCAAAACAACACATAAAGACAAGCCAAAATGAAAAGCCATTTAATGTATTCATTGCTATCGGAATGTTAAGAGCATTCCATGGAATATAACAAAAAGTGTTTCTGAAGTGAATTACCTACCCTGCCTTTTAAAGAGCCTGTGACAGCATCCCAACAACTGTTGTGCAATGAAATATTGGACTACTAGTCATCTCGAACCGTTTGTTTAAAAAAGAAGGTGCGATACCGTTCCGATAAATATCAATAATTTCGAACATCGCGGGGAAATTCCTTCGACTCATTTTGAAGTTTTGGGGGAAGCCGGAAGTGACGTCAATGCGGGAACGCTTCACTGTGCGGCGAGAGAGCCAAACACGGATAAAGTGTGTTGTCATGTGTAGAAATGGTGAATTACTGAGTTTAGGCACGTTAATAAGGTTTTAATGAAGTTGAATACAGTATATTCATATTTGTCAGTGCTTTCATGTCAATTCGGCGAACATAAACATAAATGATCGTGGTGAAGATGATGATTAAATTAGGATTAAAAATCGGTAGTGAGAGCTGCTGAATTTCCTCCCGTCGGATGTGATATAAAAACAAATCGATTATTTTTGTAGTTGTAAACTCAAGTGGATTACACTACATTTATTAGTGCTTTCATGTCAATTCGACAAACATATGATACATTAAATGATCGTGAGGATGATGATTTAAAAATCGTTTGTTTGAGCCGGTCTGCATTTCCTGATGAGAAAACAAACCGATGCTTTTTGTAGTTGTAGTTGTACACCAACATGGATTAAACGTGTGTTTTTTTTTTACCACAATGTTGGGGAAATTAATGGATAAAATGCACGGATTATTATTATTATTCCCACTCCGATCGGGACACTATGGTCCACTGTTTCCCCGTAGCGAGGCTCCCCCCATTGGCAGTTTACGTGGGCTGGGCTGGGTGCAGTGGCGGACTGGCCATTGGGACGAATCCCGATGGGCCGGTACCGAAGTGGGCCGGTCGGATAAGTCACTAGCACATCCCCCACTCCCCCCGTTGACAATTTACTAGCGGTACCGAAGTGGGCTGGTCGAGAGTCCCGGGATGATTTTTAGTCCCAGTCCACCACTGGCTACATGACCGTATTATCGCCCACATATTGACGCACCTAATTCCTAAACTTCTAACAGATACAACATAAACCGATCCTTCAGCCTCATATGAGCTCTCAGACACGTTCAAAATTAAACTGTCATCGCTGTCTTAGCTTGCTGCTGTGTGCGCCATCGTGCGTTTACATGCAGATGCTAGGATCCTGAATGGTGCAGCTGGAGCGCTGTGCTCGTAATGACGTCACACATCATTTGGCGGGACTTGAAGAATCCCCGAGAAGATCCAGAAAATTGTCAACATTGAAGGGCAGATTAATGGTTATCAAAGTACAAATATCCAAAATCAGTTCAGTAACGGTTTTCAAGGGGACAATATTTACTAAAATTGATTAGTTTGGATGATGGGGGAAACTCGTGTCACAGGCTCTTTAAGGGACCTGTCTATAAGCACAATGATTCTTTGTGCAATATACAACTTTTTATACAAACACAAATCCATGTGAGCAGCAATGATAGAGGTCACATTATGGGGTGCCTAATGTCACTCAGCACTATTTTGATATGGATTAAATCTGGCTTGGATGTACAGACTATAATTGACTATTGGTGTTGAAATGTTGGCACATGGTGTTGGTGTTTTCTATTTTAAGGAAAGGATCCGTGTATTCAAAGGTGATGTTGGGATGTGACTAATGTACCTTTTGGACAGCAGGGTGTATAGTCAGCAGGGAGAGTGTCCTTCAGCGGTAGATGCAGGTTCAAGTCCCTGTGTCAGCACATTTTTTGTGGAAGTTGCTAAATTCTCAAACCTCGAGGGTATCAAGCTGACTTCTCCTCAGCTCTGACCTTCCTGTTGTCAAGTACAAAAACGTAGAGGGTTGCTGAAATAATGTCAACACCTCATTAATATGAACTTAGCTGATTTTCAAAGGTGATTATATGACTTTGCAAACGGAATGGTTGTTGAAATAATGTTACCTATCATCAGCATTGATCAAGTCCAGAGATATTTGAACGTTTTAAAAACCTGCAAACGATACATTGCACGTTATTCCGTTTTTGAAGACACGTAATGGTTGCAGACACTGTTTTTAAATTACTTTATATATCTTTGGCATTTCTGTACTGAGATACTAAAGCTGCAAGTGTATCAAGCCCCCTTGGTCTAGCTTTAGACTTTTGCCGTCTTTGTTTTAATAATTGTAAGTCAGTGTTGTTTGACATCTATCCAACTCTCATCTATTGAAGTATTCCATGATTCTTTTGTTTTCCTGCATCTTATTGGAAACTTCAAATGTCTTGTGTCTGTCTAGTGCTTCAATGAGATCCTACATGCATTGTGTTGTAAGTGCACAGCAGCCTGGCTCGTATTTTGGAGCTCAAAAGCTGAATTGCGAACAAATGAATAGAAAAGGAAATGGCAGCACTGAGGGAATGTGAAATTAAATTAGTTTAACTCTGCACTTTTTACTCTGAACAATGGCTTAGGAAGAATGCAGCTCCTGACAAACTACGTTATCAAAGCAATCGGTCTCTTTTCCTTTTCTTCTCATTCCCATCCATTGGTTGTATTCTCCTCTCTTTTTTTTTGTTTCCCCCTCATTTTCCCTCCCTCTGCCCTTGCAGTTGGGCTGTTTGGCCGATGAAACGGAAGAGAGCTGTGCCAGTTGTGAGTGCACAGCGGAGGCAAAGAGAAGAAACTCAGTCAGGCAGCAGTGAGAGCGGGACTCTTTCCGAGGATATACAAACACAGCAAGGAGGTGAAGATACAGTACAGGTATATGAGTGCGTGTTTTGGGAATGGTGGTCTAAAGTATTTATCTGTCGAACTAGGTTGTGGTTTGTTTAATGATTTGTTTATAGAAATAAATGTAAGCCTGTCATTGCAGCATTGGAGACTTGCAGAATAATTACGTATGTACTTTCTGAGAGTTGTTATTTATCTTAATATATTTCAAAGGTCAGTTTGTCTTTGTTAGCTGAACGATGCAATGATTTTCAGCTGTGCTCACTGTATAAAGTGGAATATGGAGCAAAAGCTTAAACATTTAAAAAAACAAAACATTATAAACATCAGATGGTGAGTCCTCAATTCAATGTTTATGGCAGTTGTACATGAGTTTATCAAATGTGATCGTTGTGCCCTAGGTTTTAACAAAACAAACAATTAACTCTAGCCGAAAGGTAACAACGTGTGAACACAGGTGGTGAAGTGTGAACAGCACGTTAACAGAGCAGCATATTTTTTTAACCTTTTCACCGGGGTAACTACAGTAATTGTCTGCAGGACTTTGATCGTATCAGAAGTTGTATAACTGTGGAAGCAATTGCCAACAAACACAACACGATGTTGTTCAAATAAAAGAGATCACTTTACAGGTTGTAATGTTAAATACCTTTTGTATTCATTGTTGAATGGTTGCCGTATGTTTCAAGACTGTAGAATTTGTGGAATTGTGTTCAAACATAAATCCAATTGTTTGAATATTTTGTATTGAGAGGCATATCAAATTGATCATTTTATGAAACCTTTCTGGGGTGTCAGATGTGAATATAAATGAGTGCATACAAAGTGTAGGCTTATTGATTTTATTCTTCTTTTGGACGCCTGTTGTGAAATGTCAGGTTGAATGATAGCTCAGAGTAAACTTCAGCATCAATTAATAGTGACACAATAGAGCTTTTTCACACATGACTTATACATCTTATGGATAACTGTATAAGTCATCTTGGCAGTTTAATAGTAATGAGTCCACATTTGTTCTTAATTTAAGTTTTAACCAAACTACTCACTTAAGATGACCTTGTAATATCCAAGTATTGTAGTTTTGTGTAAAAGCTTATATTCTTCTCAGAAAGAGGAACAGTCTAAGTAGAACTGTGGCTGGAGACTATTTAGTGGCATGATTTGGTGGATTACATCTCTCACACATGATTTATCTTCCCTACTGGGCTTCACAAAGCAGATTCTCTTCATACTTTCTTATATTTCAATCCGATGTGTGTTAGGGTGCGTGGAAAAGGTAGGAACCAAAAGCAGTATTAACAAAAAATGAGCTTTATTAAATAAAAAAAGCTGTGGCAAAAAAGGCAGAATCCAAAAACAAACGAGCAGCACAAGAAACACAGACCGTGGAATAACATGGAGGGGAAAAAATGAACCGACATGGAACACAGGGGAAGACTAGACTAAATACACAGAAGGGTAATCACAGGACAAGACACAGCTGGGCAGGGGAGGGAGAAAAACAAGGGCAACAGGTGAACACAATCAGACACACCAGGGAAACTAACGACAGGAAGGAGGACCAGATAACTAGGGCCAAGAAAGGGTGGGTGGAGGGCGGACAGCCCGGAAGCAAGGCAGAGACCAAGGAGGGGGCCTCGGGCGGAAGGCCCAGGGGCAAGGCAGAAACCAAGGAGGGGGTCTCGGGCGGACGGCCCGGGGGCAAGGCAGAGTCCATGATGGAGTCCTCGGGCGGACAGCCCGGGGGCAAGGCAGTAGCTGGTGGAATCTCTGACGGGTCCGGTGTAGACGAGACCCTGGACGGAACAGGACATAGGGTTGGCAGGACCCCCGGCAGAAGGGCAGTCGGCGGGATCCCCAACGGGACAGGACATGGAGTTGGCAGGACCCCCGACGAAACAGGTGTCGGTTGGACCTCCAATGGCACAGGACATAGGGCTGGCAGGACCCCCGGCAGAAGAGTAGTCGGCGGGGCCTCCAACGGCACAGAACATAGGATTGGCAGGACCCCCGGCAGAAGAATAGTCGGCGGGGCCTCCAACGGCACAGGGCATAGGGTTGGCAGGACCCCCGGCAGAAGAGTAGTCGGCGGGGCCTCCAACGGCACAGGACATAGGGTTGGCAGGACCCCCGGCAGAAGAGTAGTCGGCGGGGCCTCCAACGGCACAGGGCATAGGGTTGGCAGGACAACTAAGAGGTAGCTTGAGAGGGAACTCGAAAGGAGTCTCAAGAGGGGACTTGAGAGGGAACTCGAGAAGTGTCTTGAAAGGGGGACTCGAGAGGAGACTTGAGAGGGAACTCGAGAGAGGACTTGAGAAGTGTCTTGAAAGGGGACTCGAGAGGTAACTCGAGAGGAAACTTGAGAGGGAACTGGAGAGGAGACTTGAGAGATGACTCGAGAGGGGACTCTAGAGGGAACTCGAAAGGATACTTGAGAGGGAACTTGAGAAGGGACTTGAGAAGGGAACTCGAGCAGGGACTTGAGAGGAGACTTGAGAGGGAACTGGAGAGGTAACTTGAGACGGTCGGCACGCCGACAGGACTCGGGGAGCTGGTGTCGGCTGGAGAGCCAACAGGAGACGAGGTGCTGGAGTCGGCCGGTATGCCGACAGGACACGGGGGGCTGGCGTCGACTGGATAGCCAGCAGGAGACGAGGGGATGGAGTCGGCCGGTATGCCGACAGGACACGGGGAGCTGGCGTCGGCGGGAGAGCCAGCACTGGAGCCGAAGCTGAAGTCGGGACCATGGCTGCTGGGGCCGGAACCATGGCTGCTGGGGCCAGGACTAAGGCTGGAACCATGGCTGCTGGGGCCAGAACTGGGGCTGGAACCATGGCTGCTGGGACCGGCACTGGAGCCGGAGCCGTTGGAGTACGGACTGGAATCCTGGCCTTGCATCTTCCAGAGACCTTTTGGAGGCTCCGTGGACCTCCAAACGCCAGACGGGTTCCTGAGAAAAGGTCTGAGGCTGGAACCGGAGCCGCTGGAACCGGAACAGAGGCCTGGACCATGGCTGTGTGGGCCAGGTAATCGAGCAAGGAAACATAGCTCTGCGGGCCGGTACTGGTGCATGGATCCATGGCTGTGGAAACCGGAACCGAAGCCGGGGTCATGGCTGTTGGAGCACGGGCTGGAATCCTGGCCCTGCGTCTCCTAGAGGCTTTTTGGAGACTCCGAGGACCTCCAACAGGACAGTAGTCGGATCACAGGAAAGGGTTAGAAGCTTCGGACAAGTCCTCAGGACAACTTGTGAAAAGTTGTAGCAACTCAGGCAACAAACTCCTCAACCAAGGCATTTCGGCCACCTCCATTTGTGCTTTTTTGAGGATAGCCTCTTTGTCCTTTCTAGAAGAGGTTCCACGCCACTCGGCATGATGAGACTGTAGGGAGAAATCCAGATCGAACAGATCCACCTCAAAATCATAAAAATCCGCTGGGTCCATTGTTGGTCGGTTCATTCGGTCAGGGTGTGTGGAAAAGGTAGGACCCAAAAGCAGTATTAACGAAAAATGAGCTTTATTAAATAACAAAAGCAGTGGCAAAAAAGGCAGTATCCAAAATAGCCAAAAACAAACAAGCAGCACAAGGAACACAGACCGTGGAATAACATGGAGGGGAAACAATGAACCGACATGGAACACAGGGGAAGACTAGAGTAGACTAAATACACAGAAGGGTAATCACAGGACAAGACACAGCTGGGCAGGGGAGGGATAAACACAAGGGCAACAAGTGAACACAATGAGACAATCAGACACACCAGGGAAACTAACGACAGGGAGGAGGACCAGACAAAACACAAGGAGGAAGACAAAACACCGAATGAACAGACTTACAAAACCCATAACCAGACAGACAACACTAAAACCGTGACATAAACCTAGGAGTGTGACAATGTGTTTAACGAGCCTTCTCCCCAATATCAAAAAACAAGAATGTGAAGGAAATGTTTGGCTATATCTTAACAGCTTGTTTCTCACCTTTTTCTCCAGTCTCCAATGGTGCCATGGCCTCGAGGAGCCAGATCAGTGTGGGGTTCAGAGCGCTAACAGTCGGAGTGCCTTCTTTCACCCTCCAGTTCCTTCTCATTTTCTGTGGTTGCTTACTGGATGCCCAGGGTCAAGGTAAGAATCAATCTTTTCCTACTGTATTTCTTTTTTGCTTGGTATATACACAGAAACCTAGATAGGGAGTGTGTTAATCCCTCTAGCTAAACACTTAAAGGACATAGTATTCAATATTGCTCCCACGCTACTAACAACCTGAAAACAACATGCAATGCTTTTGAATAATGTGTGAAACACAGAACAAAGCAACAACAGTATGATACAGAATGAGACTATTTTTCAACCAGGAGTAACTAAAATAGTTGCAACGATGTGTTTAATGTGTAAAAGTATTGTATATTAGGTATGCTAATAAGTAATCAGTTCGTAGAGCAGATTTAATCCTCATATCCTACGGGGACAAGGCCATTATGCCCTCTGCTGTCAAAGTACTCCACTGGCTTCCATCCCTCTCTGTGACTGATTTTATTTATAGCATGGGGAATTGCTGCACTAACAAGTGACAAGTTCTCCAAATATATACTCATACAGACACGCACACGCACACACCCACAAGACCACAAGACCACACACGCAGCACATCGGTGCCAACTTTCAGGGGTGGTGAGGGGCAGCAACAAGGTTAATGCGGGAGAATTGGGAGCAGTGTTTTCAGCTCTTATCAAATAAACTCTGATTAATGGGCCTCGGCTGTGGCATATGCCAGGGCCAAACGTGTGGGAGGATGGGAGAGGACATATGCCAGACCAGAAGTCTAATATGGTCATATTCTATATATATATTTCTTTATTACTATTAAGAACAACTCTCACTAGTGCTATAAATTACAGTTACATCTCCGAAACAGAAAATAAAAACTGATTCTAGCAAGTGTCACAGGCGTACTTCTATCAAAATAGAATAAATATATGTAGATTATATATTTATATTTAAAATACATGTATTTGTTAGTTGATGTATTGATGTACAGAAGAGTGAAGACATGGATATGATTTTGGGTAACAAAGACTCGACAGTGATAATCCCCTTTCCACTGTCACAATGAAAATGCTAGGATTGGCACGTCAATCGTTTTATGTATCTCAAGCGCTGAGATGATTATTTTATCATTTTTTTTCTTCACCAAATTACCTGCAGTATCAGTTCCAGCACACTCCACAACTGCTGACCCTTAAACTACTCTGTGTACAGCTGGGCAGAGATTCATGTGGCCAGTTAAAACACAGATTGGCACGTTAATTCATTTCCTATGTATGGAAAGTTCCTTTTTAATGATCCTGCAGAGAAGTGAAGACAAATGCAGTGTAATAACAGGAAGCAGGCTAATTGCAAAGTACAACTTGTAAAGACTAAATAACCATCAGAATACACACGTGTGGTGTACACATTTGATCAGGAGTTTGCTGTCAGTATTACAGGTTATACTGCTGTGCCTACACTTTAAATACCACTAGCTGCATTTCATGTCAGATTTAAATGTACTTGTATGCTAAGATGGATTTACTTATTTTTGCTGAACAGTGGTTGGTGGAAAATCTAAGTTTCTTTGTGGCTGACATCTGGTTATTGGCTTTTCTGCTTCCCATGCTTCTATTACTTCTGCTGAGGATATGGTATTCTTGTGAAGGTGAATGATCTGCTGCAGAGAGACAGGCAAGAGAGTGAGCTGTTCCTATGCTTACAGCTTGCTTTGCCTGATGTGAATAATGACAGGTCCCATTAGTGGCAGAGGTGAATACATTTGGTCCACAGTAGTTGCCATGGCAATATGAGCTTTGAATTGTTTTGTCAATAACAAAACTGTCACATTTTCAGAATGTTATTTTTAAGGCTTTTATTTTGATATAAACAAAACAAAAAATATATTCTTAATTATAATTTTATAAAATGTCTGTCTAAGCACTAACAAGTTTGGCCCTCCACATTGTTTTGTTTTAATCAATTGGTGGTCAGTTAAAATGACAGAGTTGAACTGCTGAGTAAACACCAGTGAACATGGAAGACCCTCGTCCAACAGACATTAAGAATAAGGATTTCCCAAGATTAAGGTTGAACATTTTTCAAAGGGTTTTTCCCACAGGGCTTTAGACTACATTACCAGGAAGCTGCTTTTCTTTTAAGTGAATAAAGATGAGACTGTACTCTTTATGACAGTGATAAACAACATTTACAGTAACAACATCAATGAGTGATTATTCTTGTACAACATGTATTGAAAAAAAAAAGCTAATTGATTAATCTTTTACTGGGAATATGTTATGTCAACTGCACATAATGCATGTGAGGGTATTTATTAAACATCTCCAGCAGCTCTGACTATATTAGGCATGTCTGCAATCTATCACTAATGACACTGGGAACTCCTTAGTCCTAGCACAATTCGTGATATGTACATTTATCTGTGAAGTTTCTCCCCCACCATATCATGATTATTCATGTCTGGACCTATGTCTAAACAGTCATACCACTTTATATCTATTTATGGTATATATGACAAGTCAGAATCTCTTGTTAAACAAAGTGAAGGATATGCAAGATAGATTCTCCCTTACACTGGACATCCCTGGGTACAGCACTCTACACACTTCAGCTGCTTGTAATGCGCCAAAGACAACTCAGCCTTAATCAGCAGAACGTGGACGCCTGCCAACCACCTTGCAGATTGATTTTTTTATTAGCAGGAATAAATGGATATTGAATCTATGAGTGACCCGGCAATGAAGACACTAATGTATTTAAGTCTAGTGTGGGAAAGAACAGTTTGACAGCTAAGTGCATTTTATTAGGTGTAGTGCTTTACATTTACCACAATGAAAAGGGCCCAACTGGCAGTAGGAACATTGAAAGACACAGTACACAATTTCTGATTTGTGCTGTATTTAATATAATTTAACTTTAAAGAAAGCCCACATCTCTTATGCACACCCCATCTAATAAAGCTTAATAAGAACTGCTACATACTCCTTTTCTGTATGTACA
>NC_136902.1:71349323-71491823 GCF_949606895.1 Notothenia rossii
AATTCGGCGGCGAACCCACAAAAGTTGCTATCAGAAACAATGCCTGATGTGTTTTGGACCTAATCTCGTCTTTGTTTACATTAGCAAGCCTCGCTAACACTCAGAGCTAACCTGTACTGTAGAGCACATGTATTTAAAAAGCAGGAAATATAAAAAGGAACTCACCTTGTGATAAACCTGCAAGAGAAAAAGCATTTGAGCTCCATACTATTTCAGAAATAATCCTTGACGTGGTTTAAACAGGATGGCGTTTTATCACAGCAGGATTTAATTTTATCTCCGGTAGAATTCTGATCAGGCATTAGCTCCGCTTCCTCTTTTTTTTTTTTTTCAAGCTAAGGACCCAAAATCTGCGTTTCTCTAACAGGGCTGCAAAAGAGGGGTTTAAGCAGTATGAGGCATGGCTACAATGGGTGATCTGTTTGGTATTTTGGAAAAAAAAATTCACAGACATGTTTTACATCGGTATGGCCCTACAATATATATTTCAAATATAGCATGATAGGTCCACTTTAAGGAAAAAATATGCCTAAAACATTTGTATTCCTGCTTATGCTTATTATTAATGTAACTTTAAGCCAGAGATCTGTTATCAAGCCAGTTTAATCAGACACATAGTATATCATACTATTTCACATGGCAAACCATTATTTATTTTCAAACAATATATAAAAGCATTTTATAAGATTGCAACTTCTGGGAATATGCTGACCCTGAGAGGAAATGTCCACATTTCTCGTCACACTAGATGGCAGTATTGCTTTGTTCAAAAGCAGTACATCCACCTTACTTTAATAGGTGGGAAAGGTTTAGGATTTAAGGAAAAAAGCTTTAATTACTAAGCACCCTTAAATGACTATAATATCCTTTCATTAAAATCTGTTCTTCTCGTCATACCTTGATTTTTTTCATTCACTGATTATTCATATTATCTTTATTATTATTTGTACCTGTGCCATAAAATGGCTTTTAAATGTGACTATTACAATACTTTGTATTTCTCACATTGGTAGGATGGTATATCTAGACCTGTTGGAAAGCAGTGCTGCCTCTCTTTTAATGAAATCGCAGAGTCAAAGTCATCTAAGACTCATTAGCCCAAACATGGTTGATGTTTTCAATTGAAACCAAAATGCAACACAGCAGGGTGCAGCTCCATTACAACACAAATGACTTTAAAAAGCCATGATTTGAAAATCACCATTTGGGAAGCTCATTTAGGATGCCTGGCTTATTTTGATGACCTTAATGTCACTGAGCCAAAAGCCATCACGCTGGAAGAGTTTTTGTGGCAGGGTTTATTTTATACGACTAAGGCTGTTGCTGCTGTGCTTTTTGATCTGCTTCACTCTGATTTACCAATGTATATGGTCATGAAATATTGCAGAGGGCCATAAAAGCCGTGGTGCATCTACCGTCCAGTACAGAAAAAGGGGAGTGAGGACCCAGTGGACTATGTCACAGTCACAGCCTCTGACTCCCCACACACAGCAAGGCCCATTAAGTCTTAACTATCTGGCTTTACGCTCCCAAGTATAAGCAGCAGCAGCAGCTCTTTTCCCAAGTAAAATCACCTTGACGATAAAGTATATTCAATTTTAAAAGGGAAAATTATATAAATGTGAGACACCGTTTGTGTTATGAGCATTTTTCTCGATTTAAATTAACTTCCTTTAGAACTGTAGAGTAGCAAAGAAAATGCATTTGAATACAATAGCTTCCCTTCAGGGATTACAAAAAGTTGATCTTACTTTACATTCTTAGCAAGAGCAACATGCAGGGAGTATACCAATAAAAAGCTGCAGTTACTAGATCATTAACGTCACTGGTAAACCATTTTCAAAAGTTCAAGGGAGGAGAGATAAATAACATTTACTTCTAATTGCTTATTAGGCACTGTAAGTGTTAGTTTAAATTATCGCTACTAAATCTGAAATGAGGAAATTAGTAGAGTAAATAATCAAATGTCCATGTCTGTTGAGTAGATGTTCTCTAGCTTTTAATTGTATTACACAATCGGTAGATGGAGTTTTCCCATGTGTATTGATAGTATATTTCTGAGTACTACACACTTTGTGGAAATGTTAAAGTTCTTCTATGGCTTAAACATGACTTTTCTGAAAGTAAATGGGAGGCTGTGGCTCAGTGGGTAGTGCGCTGAACTTTGAATCAGGGGATAGCAAGTTCGAGTCCCACTGCAGTCAGCATGTGGTTGTGTCCCTGGGCAAGACACTTCACCTCAAATTGCTCCTCTGGGGATTGCCCACAGTATATAATGAATGTAAGTCGCTTTGGATAAAAGCGTCTAACATGTAATAATAATAATAATAAATATCCATGATGTAAATATCATCGTAATCTCAGCTTTGTCTTTTAGACTATAAATCATGAGCATAAAGCCTGTTACAATCTGCCGCATGAGGTTTGAAAGACCTTGTGCAGTAAAAGTTGAAAGAAGATGCCTTTTTTAAATTTAATTATGGGAAATCTTGCATTTTTAGAGCTTGACTAATACTAAGGAATACAAATCAAGATCTCTTGATGGCTGTTCCTTTTCATTTTTACCATTCCTTTTTGTACATTTTAGATGTATCTTGCAATCCTCCCAGCTTTTGTTGAAGTGTGATGCACAGACTTCTTGTCCATAATGGCCTACGTTTTCCGTCGGTAGTTCAGTCTTATAATCTCACCACAAGGTCTTCATAAGAGCTGCAGTTCACTTTATCTTCGTCAGCAGATAAGATGTCAATTATGTTGACCAAATGATTTTATTTTTGTGTTGCATTTGGATTTATTGTTCAAACATACCGCCTTGTATCCAAATACAGGTCAGCAACATAAGGAAAACTTGATGATTGCAGCAGAGATTTCATTAGACTACCTGAAATATACACTACAGTTATAATAGAACATGCTACTGTGGGTTGACCTGCCTTGAGGGAAGAGTTAAAGCTGCAGAGGAAAAGGTCCAGTGCACCTTGTCATCCTGCACGATGACCCCTGCATTGTGTACTCTTGTGTAATGCCCTTTCTCCCTTGTGAGTAGCCCAGACCACATTTTATTCTATCCTGTTGCCATAATAGCTGTGGATTCAGGATTTAGCTGTATGCCCGCATGCCCTTGGAGTTACAGTCATTAAGGAGATTTGTTAGATTTTTTAAACGAGACCCAGTGTCTGTGCTTACACCAGGTGATGCTGACTATGAGGGATTTTTCTCTTGCTCATCATTGTGATTATAAATGTAGCTGTGCTGCCAGAGTGGGAAGAATCCAGATGTCCTCTGAGCGTGCTGGTGAGGGGTGTGGCTGCATGACTGGGCTTTTGATTTGGCGGTAGCATTGACACTGTTCTTCAAAATGACATCTGTGGGAGGGACCTCTCACCAAATGCATCAGTCTCATCAAGTGTTGCAGTCTGCCCAGATTAATGGGGCTGAGAGCTGATTATGCAGGACTGTACATCATGTCTGTCTAACTGCCTGCTGCTCTCCCTGCCTGTCAATGATCCAGTGATCCACCCTCCTGCAGACTGTCCTTCTATGTGAAAAAGCATTGTAGCTTTCAGCAAGACAGACCCCCATATACACCTGACTTAAACAATATGATGCATGTTTGTCATTTATCTCTGGCTAAAGAACAGGTTTGGTAAAACATCACCGCTATCCTGAATATTGTAGTCACTTGTAAATCCATCTGCCTCCTCGTCATTATTTATACACATGCTGTACAAACAAGCAGACACACAAACACATACTGTAACTTGTATTCATCTTAAGTAACAGTGTATAAAAAGAGCAAGTTTTAACTGTCAAAATAATATTTAAAGATGCGCAATAAGTCACTTTGTAAGTGTGGCACACTTGCTTGTAGTTGTAATTTACGATGTCAGATTGTTTAGATCAAAGTGTAGATGAATTGATTGGAAATGCTAATAAGCAGGTATTTACAACTCCAAAGTCCTTAACTGCTGAGTTGTGCTACCTGCATGTGTAAATTATCCCCGTCGCCCCACCCTGTGAGCCCAGCCCCGTGTGGGGGATGGATTAATCTTCCCAGCACATTATTGAATGTGTTCCCTTGCTTGGGAGCAGCCGATAAATTGTATTTGTCACAATGGCCCTGCACCTGCTCTCCATAGCCTTGGAAGTTCTAACAAAGCATCACCTTTCTCAACACAGCACTCCGGGCTATAAACATATAGAGTCACAACAATGATAGCTTGGAAGCGTGAGGGTGGGAAAAGACTGGGAGGAGGAGGGGTGGAGATAGAAACACAGGAAAGAGAGATATAGCGTCCTAGTTGTTGATTTACCTTGCATACGATTATGATCCTGTCATTCAAAAAATGATTGGAATTCAATTATTTTTGAGATTACAGTTTGTGTACAGACTCCAACACTCACTGAGTTCACTGGGCATTGCACCTAATGGTGTCACAGTATTCATGTGGAAGTGACATATTTGGCTATTAACAGCTGTGAGCAGTCCACTGAACATAATTAACCAGCCAGTTCCATCTGATACGTTTAACTATACATCTACTATGAATATTTCACCTTTGGAAAAAAATGTGCTCCTTTTACATCCTTTGCACTGCTCAATGATTGAGACAGCTCTCACACCTTATTTATTTATTTCAACCACTCTCCTTGTCACCCTTTCCATGCAATTATTGTCAATGAATGTACACTCCATTGAAATCACTAAAGACTATTCAGCTCGTGAGCATCCTGGACATTTCTCTTTTCTGGTTGCTTTTTAAGGTGTTTATGTGTTGCTTGATGCAGAAACATTCTTCAAATACTACCAATACCTTAAATATGTTTCACAAAATGGAAGTTTGATTCTAAAATGCCTCAGAATGGCCATACACATTTATGACTTATACTGAGGTGTGGTTGGAAAAAATGCTTTTTTAGCTTCACCAATAGGGGGAGCTTGCACACTTGCCATCACCTGTGTTCTGTACAAGCTCTTTTCAGTCTTTATTCATGGCCCACCATATCGCCCTTTTTTACAACCTTTGTTTTACTATTCACCTTAAAAGGTCATAAGCTGTATATTTTAATTGATTGTGTTTGCTATGTCACATAAGTTGTAAATGCTTTTTCAGCGTTCGCACAGCAGTTGCTTCATTGTAGATCACGGAAAATATTTTTTTCCTGAACAAGACCACTGACATCAGTTAAATGAATTTCACTACATCTACTCCTCCATCTTCACCCTCGTCATTCCTGTCTCTTTGTTTTCACTCACTTCTCACTCTGTCTTTTCTTCCTTCGCCAACCACCACCCACTCCCCACCCCCACTCCCCACCCTGGCTGCGCTCATGCAGTTTCATCCCCAGAGGTGAAGAGCAGACTCCTATAATTACCCAAGTGTCTGTGAAATGAATCATTGGGCGACTGATTGAGCTGCATGATGGGAAACATCCATCCTGAGTAGTACGACTGAGTGTTCTCAGCCCTCCACCCCATCTCTCTGCTGATGCCCAGGGCTGGCACGTGTGCATACTTACTGCCACTGCTGAGAGAGACTGGGTGTGGTCTGCAACCACTGCATGCTGTCAGCAGAAACCAATACAGCTGACAGGGAAATGTAGTAATCATGAACACTGTTACATAAACAACACTTCCAACACCTGGATTACTGGTCTTGCACAGTGGTAGCACTTAAAAACGTCCCACCCGACCGTGAGAGTCGCGCACATTTTCCGAGGTTGCATCGTAGTCAGAAAAAAAAAAGGTGCGCAACGTCAGTAGGAGGCGCTCAGCTTACACACAGTTTTACACAGGTAAACAGCTACAGCTCTGAGGCTTGAGATGTGATGTCACATTACACTGCGTAGAGATTGTGCATAACACCACTAGTGTCATCAACTAGCACTAGCCTTTTCTATACCAACATTTTTATATATAAAAATACTGTACTGCTTTCAAGAGGATAGTTGAGGTCGCCTCTCCTTCCTGCAGTGGCTAAGAGTTTCTTTATTTTCGGTCTTGAACAATTACCAGTAGCTATTATCTTTTGGAGATAGAAAGCACAACCTGTTCAAATGTGTAAGCTACGTGCAATAAATAAACTCATCTCATGGTAACCGCTAGCTTTGCTCACAGCCAATTTGGTTTTGCATATAGGCCTACAGGTTTGTATATAGATGCTGTTAATGTCTTGGTTATGCTTTGCATCCTGGAACTGAAGATCAAGGGCTGAATTATTAAACTGATCATTTGATCATTCCAAACTGTAAACAGCCAAAGTCAGCATTTTTCATTTAAATCAGTAGAAAAATTGTCAATGTGCGGCTCTTGCCTAACCAGCATACATGGCAAGCTGCTAGGGAACTGCAAAACGTTTTGAATCTTATAAATCTTTGTTTCACTAGCAAGTACGTAACCTTATCTACATACCTCTCGCCATTACACACTTTATAAAGCTGGATTTCCAAGCTGGACTTAATAAAACATTTCCTCGGGTGACATTGGTATTGAATAGTTATGGAATTGTTCACTTTTCTGTGTATAATATCTTGTGTATCCTTGTACCCTGTTATAAGTAAGTGCTGTGTCAAATGGTTGGTTTCTTTAATCCACTAGATCAATAGAAAGTCATTTAAAGACACTTTCAGAGATGCAAGTCCGCAATACAACTTCAGTTATTTTTGCGCTCAGCAGTTTAGTTTAAACTCAACACTCTAAGCTTTAGTTTGCTCTCTCAGAGCTCAGTACGCCGGCTGCTTTGATGCTGACTCGGCGCACAGAGACGAAGAGAGATAGGGGGACAAACAGTGTGTGACAACAGCCCTTCTCCCTGGCTGGCATTAGACATGGGAGTTTATACTGGGGAGAGGATGAGTGCTGTGACAAAGTCAATAGGACAGAGGGGGAGAGGGACTGCATGGGCTTGATTGTTTAATTAGACTTTACTTCATGAAATGCCAAGCCAAATGAAAAAAGAGGAAAAAAAGGATTGAGGAAAACAAGGCGGACATTCGTTGCCAGAACTCATTGTCACAGATTGTGATGGACTCTTGAGATTCTGGTGAGTTGCTGATAGTGATGTCATTGTAGAGTTAGCGCTTCTGTTCAAAGCTAAGACACTGGACAGAAAACAATGATGTCATGTTTTGTATTTCTTTATTTAAAGCATGCAAGTTATGCTTTGTGAAACTGAGCATTTTGTTGGCCATGGCCCTTTGTCTTTCGACAACCCAAACATGTCACTGGTTGGTATCCCTCTACTCTCTCAAAGCCTTTTTCCGATCTTAGAACTCCACTGATGACATTTTGCAATGAAATGGCCCGGATTATCCAATGCCACGTGTTGATCTAAGTTCTCAGTGAGCGCCGTCTGTTTAGTTTTTTAAATGTTTCAAAGCTATACTATTTATTTGACCTCCAGTGGTAACAGTTTTCCACACAAGTGAAGGGTGCTTTAATCATTTGATTCCAATGGGTTTGAAGATGTAGCACAATTTGTTGTGCTCTGGATATATTGCGTTTACCACCTAGAATGCCTTGTGTCTTTGCCTTTTTAGAGCGGCAAGATATTCGTGTTGTCATAATATCATGCAAGAATCGCGATATTGCACGAAAATCCCTCTTTTCAGGCTTTAGGTAATGGATCCTGTGGAGCAGCTGCAGGTGCAGTTTATGTGTGTCCAACCACCAAAGATACAGAAAAGCTATTGTTAGTTCAAAACAACAATTGCATGGTAAGCACTGTGCTGGACTTTGATAGCTTTTTAAATGGAACATTGCTCGTCAGCAATTAGTTTTATGGTAACTTGGGGAACAATTTGGCCTTGTACACTCTGATTAATTTGGCATGCAATTAACACCACTCTTTATTTTGTAAAAACTCATGTTTGAAAACGTTCTAGTAGTAACAGTTGAACCAGCTTTAAGTGACATATTTTCTTTTCAAATAAATACTGTGCAGGGGATTTAACTGAGGGGTTCATGTGGATTTGGAATAAGTAAACTGATTATTATTTGTAAAAGTCTAAACAATTAAAGGATCATATCGGTGCCATTAACAGTTTTGAAAATATTTATTACAATTATTACCGGGACAACATATTGTCCACCAATATTTGAATACGCCTAACTATCGCTTAACTAAACATTACAGTATGAAAAGACAGTAGATATTCCCAGCAGACTTAATAAGCTTTAGTTCACTACAGTAGCTCACCTGATATACAGTACCCAAGATTGAAGAGCGATTCCCACCTGTCTTGAGAAATTGACAGTTTGGTGTTCTGTAACATCTGTTAGCTGCTGTTGGGAACCCTGGGTAATCCAGTGAATTTGTATGGAGCACCGTACTGACAGCTGCAGTGTCTCCCCAGCAGCCAGACAGGGATTAGGACTGTGCATTTGATATACCTGACTATTGACAGAGCCTGCACCTCAACCCACGCACATTTCAACACAATGTCACCCAGCCGTCACAAGCTGAAGAAGAGTGATTGAACTCAAAAATGTAAAATCCTTCTTTTGTCCTTGCCTTTCCAAGGCTTTATCATCTATAGCCTTTTTTATTTAATCTCTTTACACAGGTTCTGAGTGTGCCTTTAATGAAGATACTTCTTTTCGAAAGGAGAGTGAAAAAAATGATGGAAAATGTTACCAGCTTTCATTTTGATTAATTTCTGCTTTTGTTGACTGGAATACGCAATATTTCAAACCTCAAGGAAGGCCATATATTACATTTTTCATATGGATTCTGGTCTGAAACAAACAAAATATATTACTTCTTGCTTTTCATGTTTAATGCATTATTTCTTGAATATAAGTGCTTATGAGGCCTGATAAGGTCTGTGATATGTGACGGAGTGTAATATCACTGCTGTAGCCATTACTTGACTAGCCAGTGTCTGAGATTGGGACACTATGCCTGCAAGGATAAGCAGCACTAGGCAGTTTGAGTGTGACGGCGTGAGAGAATAGCTACAGATTTATTGCATTTTCAATAGGAAGAGGAAAAAAACACTAAAACTAATAAAGCACTGGGTATTTTCCTATAGGCCAATATTTATGACTTTTTGCCTTTTGTGGAATTGGACCCTCTATAAGAACTGAGTGGCTTTGCAGGTTTCTGCATTTGTCTGGAGGCCATGTTGTCATTACAAACCCCCCCTGCCCCGATAACAAGGGGCTAAGAGAGGGCCAGTCACTGCATCCAAAGACTTTGGTGCTGCCTTTATTCTCCTGTCATGCTGACAGTCATTTTCAGTCTTTCTTTCCTTTATTGAAGTACAATTTACATATGCTGCGTACATGCATACAATTCCTTTGGTGCACACAATATGTGTGTTGTATTACATGTGTAGGGGCGGGAGTACTTTTTTTCACTATGTCTCAAAGCAAAAGGAATAAGCATGAGTCAAATGCACTGACAAACAATTCAACAAATGAAACACTTTTACAGTCGTCATCCTGCATCAATTATAGCACTACATGGACAATTGAAGAAATACAAAACTCTCTCACTCTCTGCCAGCACTGCACGTATCCAGATCTGTTTTCACCTACAACAATTTGACTTCATTCTTTTGATACCCTTAGAGTACTGAGTTTGGTACCCAACTCTACGGACCAGGATCCTCCCTTTCATGCAGACCAGCAAAACCATAACATTCGATCCATAGACCCTCGACTCGGATGAGGAGCAACTCCTTGGCTTTAATCTTGTCCTTCATTCTTTCTCTCAGCGAGCTGTCTATTTTCCACAGCTGGTAGAAAACATTAGAAGGGCTAGTATCCAAGATGACCACCACCTGATTACCTTGCACTGCCTACTATTGAGTCTAAGAAAGATATTATCTCATAATTCATATGTTCTGACTTTATCATTTGTAATGTACTGTAAGGCACACTTTCACAAGTTACTTTCACAGGCATGAAATACCTGCTGGCACACATTTACCTTCCTCACTACCTTTACAAAATCAAGGTCGCAGGACATCCTGCTCCTCCGGTAGCGCTCATTGGTTTTGCTCAATATAATTGCAACTCTCACTTTAAACATTTTAGTTAAATTTGTTTAGTCTTCATTGCCTTAAAGTTTTGTAATTGATTGGCTTACATTTGGTCAATGTAACAAATAAACAAATTGTTTCAGTGGCCAACCAATTTCCTGATCTAGACCTTTTTATAGACAAAGACATTTCAATTGGAAAACAATATCCCTCTTCTCCATTTCTTATTTCAGACAATGACATTTGTAATCATAGTAGGTTGAGATGAATACATATATCTAAAGTATGAACAAATGCGTTAAATAACAGCTTTAATCTAATTCATATGATTATGGTCTCTCGTGGAAGCTATTACATTCCTGTGATTGACACATTCCTCATGTCTAGAGGCTAAAATGAGAAACAAGCCATATTTTTGTTAAGCATAATATGAAAACATTAATTTCCCCCCACAGCCCTGACAGAAAAGGGCTCCTAGGGGCGAGTTAATACAAAATGATCGCATTTTCACGCATAATCAATATTGGTCAGTGACAGTGGGCCCCTATTTTTCATCCCGCCAGTTGTCTGGCGAGAATGATATTTGGCTCTTTCCTGGTAAAGGGCCCTCTCAGCGAGTTGGAGATGGAAATGGCATTTTTAACAAGTGGCCTGGGAAGCTATTGATTATAGTGCCATTTCTTGGGCTGCAGTTTCTATGCCCCCGAGAGCCTCTCCAACCATCTACGCATGCTGGTTCTTAACGGAGTGAAAGCAGGGATATTGAAAATCTGTTTTTTGTTTGGAACATTTACTGTTCATTTGTCATTATGTCCCTTTGTTGTCTTTGTTGAATTTGTCATCCCTCTGTATTTTAGCTGGTTGCTTGTTGTACATTTTGTTGTGATAGTGTTGTTTCTTCTCTGCTTAAAAAAAACAATTTGAAAAGGTGGCTGTAAACATACTGTAAATACTGGCCTTCAGACTTATTTTGTATTATTGAACACTGAAAAGCTTTCACATAATTTATTTACCTGGGTGGTGAAATTAGAAATCATTATTCAATGGTTAGTTTATAATAAATAATTGTGTACCGTTTGTTGGCCCTTGTTCTTCAAGGATATTCCATCGTAAAATTGTGACCTTGAAAACTGGTAGGCTTCTACAGGGTTCCCGCGGGGTCTTAAAAAGTCTTAAATTTGATAATCTGAGTTTAAGGCCTTAAAAAGGTCTTAAATATGACCAAAAAAATAAGAAGGTCTTAAATATGATTTTCAAGGTCTTAAAAACTATGGGATTTGAAAGGTACTTCTGTGTTGCGATCGCGTCTAAAATGTGTTTTGGGGGAAATGTCCGGGCTGCAAAGTAACCAGTACGGTAATAGCCTTTCAGTTCCCCCCAACAATTTGTATTGAAATAAATCAACATGGAACCAGTAATCACTAACTTTGTTCCCCCCGGCCCTTTATCGGAGAACACCCAGCTAGTAACCTAGCAACCAAGCTTCAGCTAGCGGCAGTCAGAAACTCATGTCTCTTCGAATCTACTTACAAATAAATATGGGGAAGTGTAAGTTCAACCGTATTTGGTTGAAAAACATCGAATTTAGTGCTTGGTTGAAACCAGTGGAGCGGAACGTGTTTGAAGCCCGCCGCACCTTTTGCAAAATAAATTAGCGTTTGTTTTGCTAATGTAGCGTTAGCTAGTGCAGCGTTAGCTAGTGCAGCAGCTCCCGCAACAACACCGGGGGACCTCCGGCGACGTTTGGGTCTACGTCGTCAGCCCGAAAAGCGGAGGTGATGCTAAATACAGTAGTTAAACACCAATCATACAACGGCAACAATGAAAGATTGTAGCCAAGGCAGCAGAGCTCTGAATATAGCTATTGTTACTCTCTCACACACACACACACACACACACACACACACACACACACACACACACACACACACACACACACACACACACACACACACACACACACACACACACACACACACACACACACACTAGGGTTGCTCGATTATGGCAAAAATCATAATCACGATTATATTTGGTCAATAATTGATATCACGATTATTAAATAATTTGAACAGTATCTTTTTAACTGTTGATTACACTGAATGTATAATTCAACTGAAAAACCAATACAAAAATAAATTAAATAACTTACATATTTAAATAAATAATATCAAAATAATAAATACCAATAAACAAGATCAACAAATGTTTTGGAGCGCACTTCCACAAGCTACTAAACATAAATCCATCTTCTCCCGCTTATCCGTGGTCGGGTCGCGGAGGTAGCAGTTCCAGCAGAGAGCCCCAAACTTTATTTTCCCTGGCCACATCAAACAGCTCTGACTGGGGGATCCCAAGGCGCTCCCAGGCCAGCGAAGAGATATAATCCCTCCATCTGGTTCTAGGTCTACCCCTTGGTCTCTTCACAGCTGGACGTGCCTGGAACACCTCCCTAGGGAGGCGCCCAGGTGGAATCCTAACTAGGTGCCCGAACCACCTCAACTGGCTCCTTTCGACGCGAAGGAGCAGCGGTTCAACTCCGAGTCCCTCCCGGATGACCGAACTTCTCACCTTATCCCTAAGGGAGACACCAGCCACCCTGCGGAGAAAACCCATCTCGGCCGCTTGTACCCGCGATCTCGTTCTTTCGGTCATGACCCATTCTTCATGACCATAGGTGAGGGTAGGAACGAAAATGGCGCGGTAGACAGAGAGCTTTGCCTTCTGGCTCAGCTCCCTTTTCGTCACAACGGTATTGTAAAGCAACTGCAGTACCGCTCCCGCTGCTCCGATTCTCCGACCCATCTTACGCTCCATTGTTCCCTCACTCGAGAACAAGACCCCGAGATACTTGAACTCCTTCACTTGGGGTAAGGACTCATTCCCTACTTGGAGTGGACAGTCCATCGGTTTTCTGCTGAGAACCATGGCCTCAGATTTGGAGGTGCTGATCCTCATCCCAGCCGCTTCACACTCGGTTGCGAACCAATCCAGTGAGTGCTGAAGGTCGCATACCGATGAAGCCATCAGAACCACATCATCTGCAAAAAGTAGTGGTGCAATCCTTAGTCCACCGAACTGCAGACCCCCTCCCCCACGACTGCGCCTCAAAATCCGATCCATGTATATTACAAACAGGATTGGTGACAAAGCGCAGCCCTGGCGGAGGCCAACCCTCAGCTGAAATGGGTCCGACTTACTGCCGAGGACCCGGACACAGCTCTCGCTTTGGGAGTACAGAGATTGGATGGCCCTGAGTAGAGACCCCCTCACCCCATACTCCCGCAGCACCTCCCACAGTGACTCCCTGGGAACCCGGTCATACGCCTTCTCCAAGTCTACAAAACACATGTAGACTGGATAAGCGTACTCCCAGGCCCCCTCCAGGATCCTTGCGAGAGTAAAAAGCTGATCCGTCGTTCCACGACCAGGACGGAATCCGCATTGTCCCTCCTCAATCTGAGGTTCGACAATCGGCCTGACCCTCCTTTCGAGTACCTTTTTAGAGTAAACTTTCCCTCACACTAAACATAAATAAATATGATAAATAAAAATAAATGAGACTAAAATGAATTAGATAAAATGTGTTGTAGTGCACTGTCACAACCTAGCAAAGCTAAATAATAGTTTTTCGATTTTGTTTTTTTTGTAATTGTGGCAGGCCAAAATCGTAATTGCGATTTAAAATTTGATTAATTGCAAAGCCCTAACACGCACACAGACGCACACACTTTTTGGCACAGTTCTGTGCTTTTATGCTGTTATGTTCAGTCATTGTTCTCATGTTGAACATTATTTAATTTACTTTGTAAGTAATTATGGGACGTATTTCTTCTTTCATAGCAATTTTCCTTCATACTTTCTTGCCGTGAAATAGGTCTTGAATTCTATTCAAAGTGGTCTTAAAAAGGTCTTAAAAAGTTTTAAATTTGAGTTGGCGAAACCTGCAGGAACCCTGTTCTAGTTGTCTTACAAAACAAGGTCTTTGTCCTGATAGGACATCAATTTGAATGAGTAAGTATCTTCTGATGTACCTGCTGAGTACATTCAGAGTCAACAGAAAGAAGGCCACAAATAATTTCCTAAACAAGGCAATGTAAGAAATGGTGTTGTCACGATACCAACATTTTGGTTTCGATACTGATACCAAGTCAAGAATTGCGATTCCGATTGTTTTTCGATACTTTTCTTAAAAAAAGGGAAACAGTCTTACATTTAATTAGTGTGCTTTATTTCACACCATAACCATAACACACACTTTTAAACAATGAGAACAATAAATAAAATAAAGGACAAGAATTCGTATTAAATAAAATTAATACATTTCTTACAGACAGGCCTCGTGGTGTCCGTAGGCTTGCCCTTACTGTCAGAGATATAGCTAAAATACATCACAATTTCGCTTCTGGCGTCTTTTTTGTCAACACGCCGAGGCGCAGCGGCAGTTGCACTCCCACTTGCAGCCATGCTTCTCGTTTTCTCACATGCTCTCTGGCAGCTAGCGTGTGCACGAGAGAGGGGAGGCACTTGAGCGTGTATGAGAGGGGGAGGGACTGCAGGCACGGCTGCAGTGCGGGGAGTGGAAGCAGAGCGCTGAACACACACGGCTCTTATTAAAACGGCGCTTTCTCACCAGTACTTTTCCCTGTCATTCTTAAAGTACCGATACTAAAGAAACGGAGGAATCGAAACGTTTTTAACGGCATTGTATCGCGGTACCTTTCAAGTATCGGTACACCGTGCAACACTAGTAAGAAATACTAGTATCTGACGAAAAGGGCACTTTTTAAGCTGTAATTTTCAGTCATCAGAGGAAACTGTTCACTTAATTTGATCCGGATATGTGTTCTGTTCCACATCTTTAAAAATATTTGAATTTTAACTACAAAACTGCTGTCAAGATCTACTCTAAACAAGCCTGTCTGCTCTGCTCATACATTGGTAGGAAGCAAATGCTATACAGCTCCTTAAGTCAACTTCAGGCATAGCTCACTCTTGCAGCTTATTTCCCCTATGACACCTTTCTCTCATTGCTCCCAAGCCTACTATATAATCTTGTAGCATTGAGAGCAGAATCGGTCTAGGATCTCAGCAGCCTCAACAGCTCAGAATGTTTTTGCAACCTCGTAGGTCGTATCCTAATTGAAACCATGGATGTCCAGCACTCATCCAGAGGACTGGGATATGGCTGATCATTCATAGTGGCCTTTAAGACAATCACTTATATTAGACTAAAGAATAAAACTGTGATAATTTTGTATTTTTACAATTGTCAACAAATTCCATGAACAAAAACACAAGGTGTGAGTCAGTCTCTCAGTACCTTCTGACTTCCCTACTCATTTCTCTGGCTGTCAGCCAGTGACGTGCGGTGAGGTTCATGGCTGGTGAGGCACTGACTCTTTCAGAGTCAGATTTACAAATATTATATTTTGACCTTAATCTAAATATTCGGCTATTTTCAAAAGCTTTTTTAGTCTGATACTTCAATTCATTTTAAACAGACCGTTCAACAAAAGGATAACCAACATCTAAATATTGGATTGTTCTTTCTTAGTAAGATCCCATTTTCATTACAATTGTGGTCTTACCTTGACTTGAAGATGAAGTCCATGCTATCCTTCTGCACAACAATCTCTATTACTTTTTTGTAAAAGTCCTCTTTATCTTCCTGTAATTTGAAAAGTCTAGCTTGTTGTTTGTGTCTACCATCTCTGTGTAGAATAACAGTAGCAACAAGAACCTGTGGGCTCATGTGTGCCCCCTTCAGTGCGGCAGAGGTTATGACTGCCTCCCCTGGTGCTTTTTTCATTGCCGTTGTATGATGAGACCAGCGAGCCTAAATATCATATATACGTGAAATAAGTTATTTAGAGACTATAGATGGCGAGGATAAATGTAATAAAGGGATCTACAAACATTACATTGGTGACCTACAGTGAGATGGTAACAGGCATGCGCTTAGTGCCCGCGCTCCAGCCAGTTTCTCTGGGGTGACGCATTCTGAGGTGAGGCAGAGCTCATCTGTGCCTCACCTCACCCCACAGTAACTGGCTTGAGCACGCTCACAAAATAAGTGCCCGCGTTAAATTAGTGCCTGCGCTCCAGCAAATTACTATGGGCTTACGAGAGGCAGAGCTCGTCCCTGCCTCACTTCTCATCGCTACCCGTAGTTGTAGCGGAGCTCGGCAAATTTGCTAATTTTGACTTTAAAAAGCAATTGGAATCATATATAAAGCACATTTACAACACAGATCAGTGGAGACATTTTATTATTACTATTTAGTTTTTCTTTAGTAGTTTTTTTCCATTACATTGGAGTATGACAGGTGAGGCTCTGCCTCCCCTGCCTCCCCTGACCGCACGTCGCTGCTGTCAGCCCATATCAAAGGTAACCAGAATTGAATATACTACACATACTTTAATATGTCAATAGATTATATATCTTTTGTTGCAGTATGGATAACTGATGTGCCTTTAATGGTTTGTGAGAATAAGGAAACTCCATGGTACGGCTACCCTGGAGTAAAGATTTTTCAAGTCAACCAATAGTCTTCAATTCCTGCGGTTAGTCGACCGATCGTCACATGTATATGATATATTATGATTAATATTTGTTATTATAATTTTCTGAATATAACAACCCACTAAATGCTACACAGGAAACAGAAACACAGACAAATATGCGTTTCGGCAAATATACCTCCGCACATTACGACCTCATCATCAAATGAAAGCTTGAATTGATCATTTTCGGAGGTCAGAATGATTATATATTATAGGTATATATGTTAATATAAGGCTACTTCCTGACTCACTGCTGCTGTTTTCCTCCGATTATGAGAAAGGAACACTTTCCTGCTTGACAAAATTAACTCGATGACCCGGCAAAGCACTGGTTGAAGTCTGAGGGGTTTTCCAGCTGACGCGTAAAGCACACATAGATGGAGTTTATTATTTCATTTATTTGAAAAACTAGTCGACAAATACTTTTTCCGCCGACTTTCGTTTAGATGACTAATTAGGAGAGCCGTAGTTCATGGCAAAGAAAAGCCAGCTAAAGCAGCCCTGACTAACAGCTGAAGCAGAATGACTGAGAAAAGGCATTGTTATAATCAATAATGTTCTTTAGATGCAGTGTTTGCAATGTCTCAAGCATTTGTGTTTGCATTAGGCCTATGGACTTGGCATGCCAACCAGCCTCTGAAATCCTTGCAGCACTTCCATTGCTGACCATTAAAGTCTTCACAAAACTCACACTTGAAATAAACTGGCTTGATACACTTACCCGTCTTTCATTTAATTGATGGTGTAATGCAAGGCAAAAGTTAACAAGTTACGCTGAATTACCTGCTGGGACCAATCTATTTGCCAGATGGTGGATTCACCTGGGTAAACAGATTTGCTGAGTCTGATTGTGTTATCCTGGTGTGAAAGCCCACTGAGGCACAGCTGGCAGAAAAGAAAATGGTGTATTTGATATGTGGCATGGCTGTTAACCTGCAATAAAAAGGAGGGGTTCGTAATGATATTAAAGCTACGCACAAATATGTGGGATTAGGTGTTCAAAGCCGTTATAACATCAATAAAGACTATAATTGGTATATGACTACCAATAATTGCAATAAATGAAGAAGATCTAAGCAGAACATTAGCAGAGAGGCAATTTCAGGTCTCCTCCTGTTTCTACACAAGATGCCTTACACATGGTATTGAGTGTAGTCACCCTTTGAAGCACTTAATCTGCGTTTTTAAAATAGAATCGTATCTGTTCTGTCAGACCAGACGTATGAGACAGAGGACTGAGAAACCCGTCTGTAGCACTCTCCATGCAGACACGCCATAACGAGCCAGGTTGAACTATATAGCCATTATTCAGTTTTAAGGTAGTTTTAAAATGTCAGATTCTTCAGCCAACACGGTTTTGTTGTTTTGCAGTAAGTGGTGTAAGTGATAATAGCCTTGGAGATCTGCTGGGCAATTTGAACTCATATTTGATGGCTGTGTGCATCAAGAGTTTTTTGAGGCCAGGAATATGAAGAAAAAGTTAACACAGAAAATGACAAGAAACAATGTCTGTTGAGTGCTTTCTGTTGTTTTGATCTGGCAAAGTACACAAACATTGTCCGTCATTCATTCAGTGAGAGCAGAGACAGTCTCTGAAGAAGTATGTCTTATCTTAAAAAAGGTTATATAAATATTTGTATACTTTTTTTTGATCATTGGAATGCATTTGTCAGGGCCAAATCCAAGCTGAGAGTACACTGTCCACACTGTGTTTCAGCTCAACACTTTGTATTGCTGGTGTGACGGCCTGTTGAGCGACAAGAGAACAAGATTAGTGTGAACCGTGTGGACTTAAAATTCTGAACACAGTCTTTCAGATCCCTCCCTTGAAAAATCCAACCAATAAGGACAAATAAAACAACATATATGAAGTATCCTAAACATTTTTATATGTTTTTCCTGAGACTGACATTTTGAAATTATCTCATTACTGGATGTATAGAGATACACCATAAATATACAACAAAACTTGTAGAGATATTGTTTTTACAGCAGGTTTAATAAATAGTTTATTGTAGATTTCATAGATTCCTATACGGAGCCAACAAGTCTCTCCGATGTAGGTGGACAACAAAAAAGTAAATGTTGCCTGTCAAGCTTTTTAACAGCATTCTTTGTGACCTTAAAATACCTTAAGATTGCATAAATGATTACAGAGGCATCCATTGTCATTGCTCATTACTTGCCTAATTACTGCCCAACTGTCGTCGTTTCAAATGATGGCTCGCTGACCAAGAGGGCAAGTCCCCCAGCTGGTGTCTGAGAACAACCTATTAATCCTTTGTCCCAGCCATGTGATGATCTTTGTTTTTCATAATGCACATTTTACAGTGTATGATTCAGCCTGTTATTTCACATTAAGTACAATTTAACTGCACAATAAACTACAGCCTCACAAATGTCCATAAACAATAATAAACAGTCTTATCTTGACCAGTTCCTGTGAATATTTATAGTGTCAGTTGCATTTAA
Source organism: Notothenia rossii (assembly GCF_949606895.1). Taxonomy (NCBI): domain Eukaryota; kingdom Metazoa; phylum Chordata; class Actinopteri; order Perciformes; family Nototheniidae; genus Notothenia; species Notothenia rossii. The sequence goes on from NC_136902.1 coordinate 71,368,350, forward strand.
CCTGGCAGAATGTAAGCTAACTATACACTGTCCACATTGATAAAGGGTTATGCCCTACTGTGTTTAAAATACATAAATAAATACCATATAGCTGTGACTCAGTCTGCAGGGAAACAGAGACACATCAGGGAATTCATAAGGAAAGCCACCAGTCACCTGCAATGTGTGGATATTATAAGAAAGTCAGTCACGTTCACTTAGCAGATTATTAGAAGCTCAAAAACTATTTTAATAAACCAAACGCTCACAAAGAATAACTTAAAGTAAGTTGATTAACCTTGTTGCACAAGAGTCCCAGCTTACTACCACACATTGTCTATGATGCTAGAGCAGGGGTGCCCAACCTTTTTTGAACCGAGAGCTACTTTTAAAGTTGCCAGTCTGCCGAGATCTACCAGTCCAAATAGAGAGGCGTAGCCATTACTGACAGCCTACTACCAGGTAAATACACAGTTCTACTTGTATAAAACTGACCTTTGTACGGTTAATACTTCATAAAATACTGCAGATCCTTTATCTTACCTCTTTCTAATCTACACACATACAAGTATTTAACTGAAGTTACACAACAGTGTTGTTGATACAGAATTGGAGTTTATTCACACGTCACATACTACAGTGGGTAATGTTTTCTAGAAACATTGAACAGTGCTAACACATTTGACACAGGAAAAAAAGAAAACACCTTTTTTTGCCATTATATAAAAATTGTGTTGCTACAAAAGTAAAAATTGGGCTTACTAATAAGAAAACTCATATCTGAAGCTACACAGGAATCTGCTGCCAAAGTGCAATAAAAAAGACAAAATTAATAGAATCAAACATTTTTTTTTTGCATTTTAGTAGAGTATAAAAATAAATGCCTTTTTTTTAAAAATAGGATGCAAGCAACACTAGTTTCTTAACCTGAATTGATAATTGACTATAATCAATTTAAGTTTGTATTCTTATACCATTTTGTACAATAATTATAATGAATAAGTTCAAATAAACTAAAACTTACAGCTGATTAATAACGGTATCTAACTTGATTTTTTATTATATTTAAAAACCTGTTGAAATGCTACTGTTATTTTTACTGTCCCCCAAAAGGCGTTGGCAGCCTCCAGGAATGCTTCTTTCACAACTTCGCCGTCTTTGAAAGACTTAATGTGTTTCGCAAGAGCTTGACTGACACGATAAGATGCTATGGTAGCAGCCTTGCTCTTGTTGTTGGGCCTGGTGAAAATGGACTGCTGTGCATTTAGCTGTCCTTTCAGGTCCCTCACCTTTTGGGAGCGTAGGGCAGAATTAGGATGGAATTCCGTCTCGTAGCGTTTGTGCACTGTTTTGAAATGCCGCTCCTAAAATACCCTTCTTCGATAAAGCCACGCAGCTCATTGCAGATGAGACAGATGGACTTTGAATTGGAATAGATACAAAAATAATCATCCTCCCACTCGGAGTGAAAATTATATATTTTGGGCTTTTTTGCTTCTGCCATAATTGCGGTCTTGTGTGTGTGCGGACTGTCACTCCTGTTGACACGGACAACGTAATAATAGTGCCCACTGCCCACCAGCCACGCCCCGACACATGGGGTCACGCCAGCCAATCACAAAGCTTTGATGCGTTCAAGTGCATTATTCTGGCACAGGAAGATTATGTTATAGGACATTAACGATAAAACAGAATATTGTTGTTCTATTTTTAAACACATCTCGCGATCGACTGGGAATCTCCCCAACCAGTCTCACATGGTGGTGTTCAAGTGGTTGCAATGCCTCCGCAGAATCTCCCCAACCAGTCGATCGCCTGTGCTAGAGGCTACATAGCTGGACAGCTTTACACAAATTAAGTGTTTCACATGTGTTCTCAAACTAGCTGCTCACCCAGTTCTGCAGCCACCCTCTGTGTCACGACTTCTTGGAAGGATTAGGTGAATCACTGTGGTTTATTATGCCACCGAGGAGAATCAAAGGCTACTGCCACCTCTCACGTTGAGGACTAATGTGGCTACCAGATCAAAAGGCGCCTTTCTATTGGTGGAAAGATTCCCTGAACGACAACCTTCCATTTTCGCTGCTCTCTTGCTCCTCAGGTGAGGAGTATTGCAGTCAACATTTGCAACCTAACCAAAATGAACATCTGTAAAGCCATAGGAAGTCATAGTGAACACTATAAAGCCAGTTGCCATCATCATCTTCTGAGGAAAGTATACTTATGTAGTCAATGATTGCTTCATGACAGGAACAGTCTTTGGCACACCAATTGTTCAGGAAAATGCATACCGCGTTGCATAACGAGTTAGCTAAGAGAAATATCAGTGTGCATTAGATTACTTTCTCCAGACAACATACTTCCTTAACAAAAGATTTTAGGCAGTGAATACGTTCTCCCAAGATGAACAATTGAAAACCGTTCCAGTGCGATTGCTGTAGAACTTGATGTAATTTCATACATTGACAACAAAAGTACTTGACAATTTATGCATGTATTGTTCATAATTGTAGTTATTACAAGGCTTTGTGGAATACTTGATTCCGATTGTTCAATTACTTTGTTCCAGGGTCTGCTATTTCGTTATAGCATAGTGCTTTAACACTAAAGCTGCCAACGGGGTCAATTTGACCCAGAGCTGTTTTTTATTGTATGTAACTTTTTTTCAATAACATATTAAAGTCTCCCAGTTGAAAGTGTGTTATGTAGCACCCTAAGTTGTTAAAAATGGTCAATATGAAGTCAGATTGAAGAAATAGCCGCTCCGCAGCAAACAGCTATTTGCTTTTCACCCAACAACGACAACCGCCTCACGAAACGCTATGTTATGTTGTGCCGTTAATAAATGAAACAATTTCACAAAATTGCTTGTCAAAATACCAATACCACAGGACCATTTTTATTTTTAAAGCAATACTTTTACATTGAAAATCAATGCATTCTAATGCTGGGTCACTTTGACCCCGGTGGCGGATTTAGATATAAAAAATCTCTGGAGGTTCTAGTGTTAATGAAAAACAGAGCGTTGCTATAGACACACTTTGCTCACTGAAAACTGGAAGAGAACTATTTGTTTGGGATTCAAACCTGGGTTGCTGTGGGAAGGATTCAGCCTCTGCCTTATCTACTGCTGAGGGATTTAACTGAGGACAATGCAGACAAATCTAAAAACTTTCATCAAGTTTATGGTAAAATGAAGTAGAGCTGCACCCATTGGTTGGCTACCAGTCAGACTCATTTATTTCTTTGTGGTCAAATGTACACGTGCATTTTGTCAAGTTGCGTGAAGCAGTTATTGAGGTGAGAGTAAAACCTGAATCTTGCATCCAGTCAGGATCTAAATACCTTGATAAAGCTCTTTCAACTTCCACTCTAAGGCAATTCCCCCCTGCTTGCTGAGGTCCCTCGAGGCAGTCTTTCTATGCTTGTCAAGTTATCCATCCATCCATCTTCTCCCGCTTATCCGTGGTCGGGTCGCGGGAGTAGCAGTTCCAGCAGAAAGCCCCAAACTTTCCTTTCCCTGGCCACATCAAACAGCTCTGACTGGGGGATCCCAAGGCGCTCCCAGGCCAGCGAAGAGATATAATCCCTCAACCTGGTCCTAGGTCTACCACTTGGTCTCTTCCCAGCTGGACGTGCCTGGAACACCTCCCTAGGGAGGCACCCAAGTGGCATCCTTACTAGGTGCCTGGACCACCTCAACTGGCTCCTTTCAACGCGAAGGAGGAGCGGTTCAACTCTGAGTCCCTCCCGGATGACTGAACTTCTCACCTTATCCCTAAGGGAGATGCCAGCCACCCTGTGGACAAAACCCATCTCGGCCGCTTGTACCCGCGATCTCGTTATTTCGGTCATGACCCATCTGTCATGACCATAGGTGAGGGTAGGAACGAAAATGGCCCGGTAGACAGAGAGCTTTGCCTTCTGGCTCAGCTCCCTTTTCGTCACAACGGTGCTGTAAAGCGACTGCAGTACCGCTCCCACTGCTCCGATTCTCCGGCCCATCTCACGCTCCATTGTTCCCTCACTCGAGAACAAGACCCAGAGATACTTGAACTCCTTCACTTGGGGTAAGGACTTATTACCTACTTGGAGTCGACAGTCCATCGGTTTCCTGCTGAGAACCATGGCCTCAGATTTGGAGGTGCTAATCCTCATCCCAGCCGCTTCACACTCGATTGCAAACCGATCCAGTGAGAGCTGAAGGTCGCATACCGATGAAGCCATTAGAACCACATCATCTGCAAAAAGCAGTGGTGCAATCCTTAGTCCACCGAACTGCAGACCCCCTCCCCCACGACTGCGCCTCAAAATCCTATCCATATTACAAACAGGATTGGTGACAAAGCGCAGCCTTGGCGGAGGCCAACCCTCACCGGAAATGGGTCCGACTTACTGCCGAGGACCTGGACACAGCTCTCGCTTTGGGAGTACAGAGATTGGATGGCCCTGAGTAGAGACCCCCTCACCCCATACTCCTGCAGCACCTCCCAAAGTAACTCCCTGGGAACCCGGTCATATGCCTTCTCCAAGTCTACAAAACACATGTAGACCGGATAAGCGTACTCCCAGGCACCCTCCAGGATCCTTGCGAGAGTAAAAAGCTTATCCATCGTTCCACGACCAGGACGGGATCCGCATTGTTCCTCCTCAATCTTAGGTTCAACAATCGGCCTGGCCCTCCTTTCGAGTACCTTAGAGTAAACTCTACCGGGGAGGCTGAGTAGTGTGATGCCTCTGTAATTGGCACAGAGGGTGTGTGCTTGTCAAGTTAGCCAAGTAGTATTTGTGGTTTCCTTCTCGGATTGTAGAATATTACCAGTAAAGTAAAAATGTTATACATTGTCGCATTTGTCGGCACCAATGAATTACACCTCATTTTACAATCCGAAAGATGTAGTCACACACTCTTAAATATAAATATATCAGCGGAATCAATAATATTTTTATAACCATCTTCCAAATGTCTCAATGCCTTTTATAAACTTCGGATCCTGTTAAGTGGAATTGCATTCAGATTTTAAGCAGCGCTGTGTCAAAAAGGATTTGCTGCGGAGGCATAGCAACCACTTGAACACCACCATGTGAGATGATAATCACTCATGTCCTTGTGTCCTCTGCTGTTGTTACATGCTGCTCATTAAAGCTGCTTAGTGTGGGGCCGGGCCACAGCTGTACATGTGCGGCCGTATGCAGGGATCCGCCTGTCCTTTCTCATGTTTGACACATAAGCTCTGCTGGTGCCAGATGAGCTCTCACTGACAGCTGGATGTAGGCCGGTCAATCCTCACGGGTTCACCTGTCAGCCTGTGTTTCTCTTTGCCTTCTAAAGTAATGCTGACACTTCCTCTGTCCCTATCCCTACTCCTCTGCTGTCACTCTTTCTCCACTCCTTCACCTTCTCAATGACTCAGTCACTTCTATCACCAGTTTGGGGTTAATCATGTAGCTGCTTGGCTTGCACTTGTCTCTAACATACTAGACACTTCTAGTCTCCTCTGTATCCTTGGCTCGCGTCATTCCTGCATGCTTTCCTCGTACTGTATGACTGCTGTTACTGCTGTTTAAAAGATTTATATTCATTCATAGTTTACAGAAGATGCGATGTGGGCGAGAACATTTTTTTATACAATTGGACGTCACCAAGGGCTTGGCCATTTATGTAATTTCTTAAAATCCTTGGCTCATAGATCAAATAGTTGTGAACACTTCTTCAGTGTGCTTCAAGCGCCAGCCTGTTTGATATTCTTCCATCTTGGACAACAGCATACATATTCGATCAGATTTGTAATTAGCCATGCCTGCTGACAATCCGTCTTTTGAAATCACATCCGACCATCTAAAAATAATTATTTGGTCAGCGGTTTTACCCCCCAGCGTTGTATTGTGTTTGATGTTAAGGTTCTCATTTCTTGGTAACACTTTATACATACATAAATTAACCATCAACTAGTTGTTAATTAACATGCATATTAGCACTATATTGGCTCTTTATTAGTCATTATAAAACAGTTATTAATGCCTTACCATGTCCTCACCTCCTCTAGGGGGGTCCGGGAGCATGCTCCCCCGGGAAGATTTTTTTTTTAAATATTGAAGTTAAATTCATCAACCTAGTGCATTTTGAGAGCAAAATTAATTTATGGATGCATCTCACCCATATGAAACAGAACTGTAAACAGATTTTCGTTTTCTTTATGGATATTTTACAAATCCCTCACCTTTTAAACAGTTTTATTGTTTTACTGTCATATAGTATTTCATAACTGTTTTTCATTTATTCTCATAAATGGTGACCAAAACGTTTGAGACCCACTGAGATAACTAGAGTAAAGTTATCTATCTAAACACTCAGAGTCCCTTCCCTCATTGAGCTGTAGTTATCTTTCTCAGTCTGACAGGACAGAGCTCTCTCTATCCTTGTTTTAGAAACAGCTTTTAATATCCATTTGCGCAGCTAGCTAAACAGATGCTAACAATGAAAATAGTGAGTTTGGTAGAAATATACTGTATAATAAAGTTATTTAAGATGATTTTACATTATAAATATTCCACAAAACTATTCAAAAGCATATTCTTCCAAACTCCTTGCTGTAGTCTCCATGCAGGAGACTATTGATGTGTGTAGTGAGTTTGGTAGTAATAAGCTGTATAATAGCGATTGAATATTATTGTATTCTCTTTTTTTGGAGTTGCACTTTGCAGACGGTTCCTGAGCACTCGTTTATTCTCATTTCAGTAAAGTTAGAATGATATTGGCAGATTCGGATTTCACGGATCAATAACTCATGAACAAAACGTTATTCAGACACAAATTAAGTCTCCTATGTACCGTGGTAAGGTTGACAACGAACTACAATCACATGTTGATAAAAAAAAGCCAATATGCGCCGTCCTCCGATCTGGACACATTACATTGGTCTCTTTCCGCAAGGAGAAAAAACAAGTGCTCAGGGACCGTCTGCAAAGTGCAACTCCGAAAAAAGAGAATTTAATAATATTCAATCACTTCACTATTATACAGTACAGTTGCAAGAAAAAGTATGTGAACCCTTTGGAATTACCTGGATTTCTGCATAAGTTGGTCATAAAATGTGTTCTGATCTGCAAGTTTGAAGTTTGCAAAAGAGCACCTGGATGTTCCACAGCACTACTGGCAAAATATTCTGTGGACAGATGAAACCAAAGTTGAGTTGTTGGGAAGGAACACACAACGCTATGTGTGGAGAAAAAAAGGCACAGCACACCAACATCAAAACCTCATCCCAACTGTGAAGTATGGTGGAGGGAACATCATGGTTTGGGGCTGCTTTGCTGCCTCAGGGCCTAGACAGATTGCCATCATCGACGGAAAAATGAATTCTCAAGTTTATCAAGACATTTTGCTGGAGAACTTAAGGCCATCTGTCCACCAATTGAAGCTCAACAGAAGATGGGTGATGCAACAGGACAACGACCCAAAGCACAGAAGTAAGTCAACAACAGAATGGCTTCAACAGAAGAAAATACGCCTTCTGGAGTGGCCCGGTCAGAGTCCTGACCTCAACCCAATTGAGATGCTGTGGCATGACCTCAAGAAAGCGATTCACACCAGACATCCCAAGAATATTGCTGAACTGAAACAGTTTTGTAAAGAGAAATGGTCCAAAATTCCTCCTGACCATTGTGCAGGTCTGATATGCAACTATAGGAAACGTTTGGTTGAGGTTATTGCTGCCAAAGGAGGGTCAACCAGTTATTAAACCCAAGGGTTCAAATACTTTTTCCACCCTGCACTGTGAATGTTTACATGGTGTGTTCAATAAAAACATAAAAACATATAATTGTTTGTGTGGTTTTAGCTTAAGCAGACTGTGTTTGTCTATTGTTGTGACTTAGATGAAGATCAGAACACATTTTATGACCAATTTATGCAGAAATCCAGGTAGTTCCAAAAGGTTCACATACTTTTTCTTGCAACTGTATATTTCTACCAAACTCACTACACACATCAATAGTCTACTGTTGGTCATACTACAGCAGAGAGTTTGGAAGAATATGGTTTGGAATCATTTTGGGGAATATTTATAGTGTAAAATCTTCAATAAACATGGTATAATCTTCAATATCTTCACTATTATACAGTGGAGTGCTACCAAACTCAGTCACTACACACATCAATAGTCTCCTGGTGGTCGGACTACAGCAGAGAGTTTGGAAGAATGTGCTTTTGAATAATTTTGGGGAATATTTATAATGTAAAATCTTCAATAAACATGGCATCATCTTCAATAATTTTACGATGGAGCCATTGGATTCGTGAATATAAGAAATGTGCACTATAAGTTTGTGGTGAGTATACAGCTACTCGTGTAGTAATACTGTAGCTGCTTTTACAGCATGTATGTTTTGCTCGGGGTTTGCACATTTCAAGTTAATCAACTATTACTTTGAAGATGTACGATTACATTTATTCAAATGCAAACAAATAAATATACATTGCTATTAATAAATATTTTAATACATTACTCATATACTGTGACAGAGTTAAGACTAAAATGTGTATCTCATGCAGCCCCATTTTGTAAATGCATCTTTGCCTCAGTATTGATTTAAAAATGCTTCTTTTAGTTTTAATGTCTTCATGTTCTTCATCTATATCATAGAGAAACAATATAAAATGTAGTCCAAAATAAGTACTCATTCAAACATTTCTCATTGGTGGTCGCTACTGCTCCACTAAAGATTTGAGTCTTCTGTCCCCAAATTGTGCAACTTTCTTTCATCTGATCTGACATCTTTAATTATTTCAATACTTTTAAGTCTTAATTATACCCATTTAGAATGGGTAGTTATTAATTTAGTATTACTTTTAATAGCTTTTTTAACAGTTGAAGTGATTTTAATAATATGAATCTATTAGTTAACTGTGGTTTTCATTTTTGAAGAAAAGCTGATACATTATTGTTGCTGCTAACATATTGAAAAAGGTTTGGTTTAATTATACGGTATGTTACTTTTTAAAACAGTACCTCCATGCCCTTTCAAACCACATTTATGTGGTTGATCCTCTGCAAGGGTCAAATGAAGCTGAGGACTCCAGAAAGGCTGGTTACAAATGTGGGTAATATAAAATATATTACAGGAAATACATTGGTTAAACGCACATTTGGTAAAGGCAAAAAGTAAGCGCTAATTACCTTTTTTTTCCTATTGTTCTATAGCAGGGGTGGCCAACCAGTCAGAGGTGAAGAGCCAACATTTTGAGTATGTTACTGCAAAGAGCCACATCAAACATACAGTCACAGATGCACGTGCACCCCCCCCATCCCTCATTCTCTCTTTTGTTCTCAGCCTTTCTCTCACATGTGTGTCAGTCAGAACAGATCGATGCTTGGATTTCACGTGTTTCAGGGTAGAAAACACAGACTCACAGACGTATGTTGACCCAAACATTGAAAGTAGCTTGAGCGCAGCCCGTTTGACATTTGGGTATTTTTCGATCGGCACAGTTTTCCAGAACTCAAGGGTCCCTTCCCTCAGAACAGGTTTCAGTCGGTCATCTTCTGAAAGTTCGATCATCTCCAACTCGGCCACCGCCTCATCCTTGACTAGCGGGGCTTTCAAACAGTCTGTCTCAGCATTAAAAGGATCGACGAGGAACGTAATCTGTGGCCTTTTCACATGTAGATCATGGAACCGGGTCGCAAAGTTTTCCTGCAGGGTTTCAACCAATGTTGCATAACGGGCCGTTTGCTTTTTCCGGGTGGCACCGGTGGCTTGTGCGCTTGCTTTTAGCAGAGAGGGGAAATGCGCTAATTCTCCCTTTTTGAAGATGTGTCTTAAACAGTTTCAGTTTGTTAACAGACGCAAATACACTTTGCACTAAGTCAGGCAGCATTTTTAACTTTCCCTGTAGATCCAGGTTCAGTCTGTCCAGATGACACAGCATGTCGACCAAAAAGGCCAGATCCATAATCCACTTGGTCTGAGAGCTCCGGATAATCCTTGTCCTTCTGTTCCATGAACAGTTTCACAGCATCCAACAGCTCAAAGAAGCGAGACAGCACTTTGCCTTTAGAAAGCCACCTCACAGTGCAGTGCAGTGGCAGGTCTCCTGGAAGCCCTTGGTAGAGTTCAGCGAGGAGATTCTTAAATTGCCTGTGGTTAAGAGCATGCGTGCGGATGTAGTTCACAATTTCCATCACAGGCTTCATGACGTTGTCTAAATTCAGTGATTTGGACACAAGTTGCTCCCGGTGAATGATGCAGTGGAAATTCCAAAACTCTGGAAATGTGTTGTCAGCTTTGCACAGCCCCACAAGCCCGTTCATAGATCCGACCATTGATGGTGCTCCATCCGTGGCTATTGCAGTTAGTTTCTGCTTGGGCACATTTGCTTTCACAAACACATTTATCATTGTTTCTTTTACATCGATGCCACGGGTTCTGTCTTTTAATGGCACAATATCAAGGAGTTCTTCTTTTATAACACAATCCTTTGAGACTGATCATGCAAATATTGCCAACTGAGGCTTGTCTTGTATGTCACAAGACTCATCCAATGCCACACTGAAAAACTCACATGTTTGAAGATCAGAGTGTAACTGCGCTTCAATGGTGGTGTTAATGTCAGATATTCTGCGTTCAAGAGTGTGGCGGGACAGTTGGACGTCTGATACCGCTTGTTTCAGTTTCTTGTTTTCTGGAGACAAGATTTCAACCACGTCACTGAGGCATTTTTGAACAAACTCCCCTTCATTGTACGGCTTTTTAGCTTGTGCTATGTTCCAAGCAACTTGATAAGATGCAAGCGTTACGGTCTCCGAGTGCTTCGTTATTTTTTTGAAAAACTGTGTCTGCTTTTCTGCCTGACTTTTCAAGGTGTTTATCTTCTGCTTGCGAAGTTCCGTACCTTTTGGGAAGTCATGTTTGATGTTAGCATGGAGTGAGGTGAAATGGCGGTGAAGATTTGAAGCCTTGAAATGGGTTAATGCTGTCTGGCATATAAGGCAAAATGGCTTGCAATTGCGTTCGATAAAAAAATATGAATTCTCCCACTCTACTAAAAACGTCATATGTTCGTCTTCATATTTTCGTTTAGCTGTGCATTTCTTCCCTGCCATGTTAGGATCAAACTCAATTCATGGTCAGATAGTGTTTAATACTCAATTCTGATTGGTCAATTCAGAACACGTGACACGTTGTTAATCCAGAACAGACAGACTGTCAAGCAGTTCCTGCCGTTGCTACGTTCAAACAGTAACAACGGACTATTTCTCTTAGCGGATGCATGTCATTTTAAATAAATAATAGCTTACTATTTTTTAAATCAATAAAAACATTTCAATTAATATTGGGAGTCATATCGTTACTTTGTTGAGAATGTGGCCATGTAATAAGCGGGATAATGGGAAAATAACACCCTTTGCGTCGGGCTCCTGATAAAAATTAGACGGCGCTGTCATTCTCTCATACTGACACCTGACACCACACATACACACGTAGGGAGAGCCGGGACGAAAGTAACGGAGCGATTTTATCCGAGCCCAAGCAACTTTCACCGGCCAAATTACGTCAGAATTATCAGCATTCAATACTTAACAGACCTACTAAATATCAGGTTTAACTGTCAGGAGTCCGTGTCTCTCCCCCACACTCACACATATAAAATTCGATATGAATTGAAGAGCCGCGGGTTGGCCACCCCTGTTCTATAGAGAGTGTTTCAAGATGCGCCGGAACAGACTGGGGAAAGAGGACTGTGTTAACATCAAATGGCAGCCTGGAAAGATAACCCACACCTTCCAGAAAGATGCCACCAGTTGTGGAGCCTTTGTCATGCAGGTGATTCAATGCAAGATGTTGTGTTCATTAATAATAAAGCATTTTATTTTAAACGGAAATTCAAAAACACGTCATAAAGTCATGTTATTTTACCATCTGTCCAGATGGCCAAGATGACAGTGAAGGAATTTCCGAAAATTCCACAGACGTTTCACATCAAGTCATCAAAACAATGTCTTCAACATCTACGAAGAGACATGGCAGAAGAAATTCTCAAAGGATCAGGTATTAGCCAAGAATATGAAATGAATATATGGATGGCTTCCTGTAAATTGAACAATAATACACCTGTTATTTTTTCAGTTTCAAAAGGATGACTTCTGTTCCTTCTGTGGAATTGAGGACCTGCCGTTCAACTGCTGTTGATGCTGTTTGGGTGAGACTAAATGATGAATTGTTTTTTAACTCCAGAAGATAATCTGAGTAGTAGATAACATATAGATCATCTGGAGTTAGATTTCAGGAATAACATAAAAGTAATGATATTTTGTATATTTTTATGCATTACAGGTTTCCTTTTGTTTCTTATAATTTAACGTTTTAGTACAGTGCAGATAAACCTGAATAATTTATATATATATATAAAAAAAAGTATAATCTCTATAAAATATAAATGAATATGCCTGCTTTACAAGTGTCCTACACTTTACATTTTATCAATATCTTTGTTGTATTTATCCCAATGTAGATTCAGTGTGAAACTTGTGGAAGATGGTTTCACACGCAGTGCCTCGGAATGACTGCTGCACGAATACCCCAAAAAAATACCCCGTGGTATTGTGTTTTGTGTGTCCTCCCAAACTAAAGAGGCTATAGGTGAGTTTGTAACTTTTACCAGGTACCAGGTTAGAGGTACCAGGATTTGGGGGAGGTAAGGCTTGTAGTTTGAACTACTTCCACAGTAGAAGTACTGCGCTTACAAACGGCATGTGGGGGGAAATCCAGCCCAGCCAGTGATTTGAAATCGGCAAAATGAAAGCTGAATTTTGTAAAAAAACAAACAAAAATCCAGAAAAACGCTTTGCTAAAAATGTTGGGCAACTGAAGTAATGATTAATAATCACCTGTCCATAGTTTTAAATTATATTAATTAAGATGTTAAATATATTTTCAATTACAGATTAAAGTAGTCACAGATGTTCATGATGTTTTCCATGTCTGACATTATATTGTAGATTTGTTCATTAATATTGTACAGTAAGATAGGTGAAAAGCCTGAAATGTTTTATTTTTCAATGTTAACTTTATTTTGTCACAGTCTGCTCCATCATTCACCAGTAGTTTTCCATTCACCTGTCTCACCTGTTAACCACACCCATGTTTTTGCTCACTCTCTTTCTCTTCTGCACCCATTAGCTTTACTGCCAGTATTTAAACCCTCACCAGACACACACCCGTTGCCAGATCGTACTTTGCCAGATCGTACTTTGCCTTCATGCTAGTCTTTCACGCGTTTGTTACTAGATTTCCAGTTCCGAACCTGCCTGTCCCCGACTTGCCTGCTCGGCCTGATCCCTGATCCTGCCTGTACCTACGTTGACCGCCTCGCCTGCTCCCTGACCCTCTGCCCGGCACTGACTCACCTTCTGCCCGCTGTCCTCTGGTTCGTTTGCCTGCACATCATCCGGCTGATACTGTTCTTGTTATCCCTCTGCTCTGGTATTATTACCAATAAAGCTCATTACCAATACTCCTTGGTTTCTCGAGTGCTGCATTTGGGTCCTTCATAAGATTGTGACCATTTTACTGTTTCAAAGCTAATGAAAAAGTTGTTTCATGTCTTAATTTATATATAACATACTGTATATACAATGTGCAACATTGTATACAGTATGTTATAATACACTATAAATATTCACCAAAATTATTCCAAACCATATTCTTCCAAACTCTCTGCTGTAGTCTGACCACCAGGAGACTATTGATGTGTGTAGTGAGTTTGGTAGAAATATACTGTATAATAGTGACGTTATTGAAGATTATATCATATTTATTGAAGATTTTACACTATAAATATTCCCCATAATTCTTCCAAACCATATTCTTCCAAACTCTCTGCTGTAGTATGACCAACAGGAGACTATTGATGTGTGTAGTGAGTTTGGTAGCACTCCTCTTTATAATAGTGACGTTAATGAAGATTATACCATGTTTATTGAAGATTTTACACTATAAATATTCCCCAAAATTATTCCAAACCATATTCTTCCAAACTATCTGCTGTAGTCCGACCACCAGGAAACTATTAATGTGTGTAGTGAGTTTGGTAGCACTCCACCTTATAATAGTGACGTTATTGAAGATTATACCATATTTATTGAAGATGTTACACTATAAATATTCACCAAAATTATTCCAAACCATATTCTTCCAAACTCTCTGCTGTAGTCCGACCAACAGGAGACTATTGATGTGTGTAGTGAGTTTGGTAGAAATGTACTGTATAATAGTAACGTTATTGAATATTATTGTATTCTCTTTTTTCGGAGTTGCACTTTGCAGACGGTCCCTGAGCACTAATTTCTTCTCTGGCTGCAGATAGAGACCAATGTAATGTGTCCAGTTTGGAGGACAGCACGTATTGGCTTTTTTTGATCAAAATGTGATTGTAGTTCGTTGTCAACCTTACCACGGTACTTAGGAGACGTACTTTGTGTCTGAACAACGTTTTGTTCATGAGTTATTGATCCGTGAAATCTGAATCTGCAAATATCGTTCCAACTTTACTGAACTAAGCCAGAAGACCCTCTCATTTCGTAGACCGCTCGGTTTGCTGTTCACGCCAATTGCCTTCCCGGGTTCAGACGGCGCTAGCCAACATGTCCATTACAGAGCCCCGTGCATTGGCTGAAGAGGCAGACCGTTTTTTCTTGGCTACCCAGCAGCCCGGTGCAGAGGCGCTAGCTGTGACGCTCGGCGCCCCCTCTACAGTTAAGAAGGCTTGGGGGAGGCTGGACGCGACAGTAACAAGCCGGCGTGGGGACACAGGAGAGTGTTTTTACCACGCGCGGTTCGGGGCCAGCACAAAGAAGTGTGTCGCTCCCTGCTGCTACAAGCCTCCGTAAAACGGAGGAGCCAGCACTCGGTAGTGGCCCTGAGCGTTGGCGTCAAGAGCAGGCTTCTCTTCGTCAGCGACAGAGTCTCAGGAAGCTTGTTTCTGTGTGACACGGGTGCTCAACGGAGTGTAATTCCTGCTTCGAGGGAAGACGTCACTCGAGTGGGACATGGACCGCGATTGACGACGGCTAATGGCGGCCCCATTCGCACATACGGCGTGAAGCCTATGTGTTTGTGTATTGGAGGACAGCGGTTCAACTGGGATTTTGTGACGGCAGACATTTATTTTCCCCTCCTCGGGACATACTTTTTATGTGCTCACGGACTCCTGGTGAACGTTAAAAATAAACGCTTGGTTGATGCCTTGACGTTTTCCTCCCTCGTGTGTACACTTGGCAAGGCAGCGTACGACGGGCTGTCGGGCTCGCTGTCGGGAGCGGACGTTTTTCTCAGGCTGTTGGCTGAATTTCCAGACCTGACGCAACCCACCTTCTCCGTACTCACCACCAAGCATGGGGTGGAGCACCACGTCACCACCGAGGGCCCCCCTGTCTACGCCAGGGCCCGGCGGTTGAACCCTTCTAAGCTTGCAGTAGCGAGGGCGGAGTTTTCAACCATGGAACGCCTGGGTATCGTCCGCCGTTCTGACAGTCCTTGGGCCTCTCCTCTACATGTCGTTCCCAAGCCGAACGGTGGTTTGCTCCCGTGCGGGGATTACCGCCGCCTCAACGACGCCACGACACCTGACCGCTATCCGGTGCCGCACAGACTTTTCGGCACATCTGGCCGGTACGTTGGTGTTTTCGAAAGTGGACCTGGTGCGTGGTTACCACCAGGTGCCCATGCATCCCCTGGACGTCCTTAAGACAGCAGTGATAACACCGTTTGTACTTTTCGAGTTCCTGCGGATGCCTTTTGGGCTCAAGAACGCTGCCCAAACGGCAGGTCCTGATGGATTCAGGAACCTGCCGTTCGGGTTCGTTTACCTGGACGACTTACTCGTCGCCAGCGCTTCGGTAGAAGAGCACCTGTCACACCTCCGAACCCTTTTCACGAGGCTCAGTCAACACAGGTTGATAATCAATCCTGCAAAGTGCCAGTTCGGAGTTTTTGACATTGATTTCCTCGGACACCGTCACCAAGGGCGGTGCAGCACCCCTGCCGGCAAAGGTTGAGGCTGTTGCAGCGTTTCCTCGCCCACTCACAGCCCGGTCGCTCCGTGATTTCCTGGGGATGGTGACTTTCTACCACCGTTTCATCGCCCGGGCCGCCCACATTATGCGGCCGCTGAATGAGGCTTTGAAGGGTACAACCCCCGTCCACGCGATCGACTGGACGGCGGAAGCTGAGTCTGCTTTTACGGAGGTCAAGACTGCGTTGGCTCAGGCGGCTCTGTTGGCGCACCCATCATCCACGGCTCCCATCTCCATTACCACAGACGCATCGGACTACGCCGTTGGTGCGGTGCACGAGCAGTGGGTGGTGGGCGCTTGGCAGCCGCTCGCCTTTTTCAGCCGTCAGCTGAGGCCCAGGGAACGCAGGTACAGCGCTTTTGACCGAGAGCTCCTTGGACTCTGGCTGGCCATGCGGCACTTCCGTTTTTGTTTTTACATACGTTTGTCGACCACAAACTGCTCACGTTCGCCATGTCAAAAGTGGCTGAGCCTTGGTCTGCACGGCAGCTGTCTTACATCTCAGAGTTCACCACAAACATTAAACACGTGGCTGGAAAAAACAAACCTGGTCGCAGATTGCCTCTCCAGGGTCGTCATCGGGGCCGTCCAGTTGGGCCTGGATTATACCTGCATGGCGACGGACCAGGTCACGGACCCCGGCGTACAGGCCCTGAAGGAAGACAGCTTGGGGCTGCGCTTGGAGGAAGTGGTTTTTGGTGACGCAGGCGTTACTCTCCTGTGCGACGTCTCCACAGGTCTGCCGCGGCCGGTCGTTCCCGCCAGTTGAAGGCGCTCCGTTTTCGAGACAGTGCACGACCTGTCTGACTCCGGTGCGCTTGGTGGCCGCGAAGTTGGTCTGGCGGGACTGAAAAAGGACGTGAGGACTTGGGTTGGTGAGTGCGTGGCTTGTCAGCGCGCTAATGTGCATCGCCACACGAAAGCTCCTTTGGAACGTTTCATGGTGCCGGAGAGGAGGTTTGACCACGTCAACCTCCTCTCAGGGTTTTTCCTAACTCCTCACCATGGTTGACAGGACGACCCGTTGGCCCGAGGCAGTTCCTCTCGTGTCGACGTCGGCGGCTGACATAGCCCGGGCTTTCATTGCGACGTGGGTGTGTCGGTTTGGCACCCCGTCAGATATTTCCTCTGACCGGGGTTCACAGTTCACGTCTTAGCTCTGGAACGCTGTGGCGTGTGGTCTGGGGGTTAAGCTTCACAGGACAACCGCTAATCACCCTCAGGCTAACGGCCTCTGTGAACGTTTCCATCACTCCATGAAGGCAGCGCTCAGAGCTGGCCTGAAGGACGGAAATTGGGTCGATAAGCTGCCTTGGGTGATGCTGGGTCTGCGGACTGAGCCCAAGGTAGATCTGCAGTGTTCCACGGCTGAGATGGTCTACGGTCAGCCGATGAGAGTTCCAGGGGATTTCCTCCCTAACGCATCGGTTCCCTAGTCGGCGTCAGCACAGCGGGTTTGCCTGCAGGACACCACCAAGGTTTTTGCTCCGATTCCCACTGCTCAACATGGTACTCAAGTGTCTCGGGTCCCCGCGGATCTCCGCTCGGCCGAGCACGTTTTCATACGGCATGATGCGCACAGGGGTCCCCTGCGGCCTCCTTACGACGGACAAGCAATAGTGAGGCACCCCAACCCTGAGCTGTTGATGGACATGGCTAACTAACTTAGCTAGTCTTCAGTGGCTTGCCGAACTCAAGGTGACTTTAAACGCTGAACTCAGTGCATCAACGAAGACCATAGATATAGCCTAAAACAATACACTGAAGCGTACCCCCACTCAGGATTACCACCAAAAATAAGAAAGGCGAAACAAAAAAGTGGCAAGATCTTCAAACCTGCCCGGTGACTAACTAGTCAGGGTGCTCCACACTGAAATTGCAAGCCGGTGAAACAATTAAATTAAACAAACAGCAACAACCACACATTAACTCCAACTAAATCTCTCCACAAAGCAAACGGCCACTAGATACAGACAAATGCTAATAAATTGACCTCACCTCATGGACATTCGATCCCGGACGACCCCCCATTTGTTACGCCCCACCTTTAAAATGGCCCTATGGGGCTAACAAAATTCCACCACTGACACAAATAGAACATGAAAGACACCTTTTTTAAATCATCAAATCTATAGGATTTATTATAACCAACACATCAAATGTTTAACTCTCCATCCTAGGATGAGAGGCAGAAACACAGCAGTCCCCACACCAGAGGCCTCTCCCTTCTGCTGCTGCATTGGAGCTTTTAAGCACTTCATTCTCCAGGTGCACCTCGTCTGAACCTTGTTACAGCAATGCTGCACACCTGGATAGAGGAACCAAAGGGAAAAAGAAACGGGGAATACATACAGCTGTAACAGTCATGCAGAATAAGGCATTAATAAGTGTTTTATAATGACTAATAAAGAGATAATATACTGCTAATATGCATGTTAATTAACAACTAGTTAATGGTTAATTTGTATACCTTTTTAATATAAAGTGTGACCGATTTCTTTATTATCTTTAACATTCTGCCACAGGTGTTAAGTATGACTACTTAGATGATCTTTTTCAAAATGTAATTTGGTAATGTTTCATAACGATCATATCTGCTATATCGTAGTGTTTTTCATCAGATTTTCTTACCTTAAATAATGTCATAATAATGAATTAACATAACTTTTTCAGCCTCATTTGATTAATGGCTCTTCTGCAGAATTTGTATGTGAAAAAACAAAATGTAGACATGTCATTCATCAACAAAATCTGCAGTGGGTATTAAAGTTCAAATAACAACAGCATGAGGATAATTAATGCCAAGATGGTGTAATAAGTCACACAAATAAATAAAAAAACAAAGCAGAAAACTCCTCGTTTATACAACACACTCTGTAACCATTCTACCTACAATGTAAAGCACATGTCTGCAAAACATTTGATGAATGTCCTTTTTATAACAATGTAGTTATTGTGTTGCATCCCAATACATTAAACATTCAAACATTGTATGTTTGTGTTGTACTTTTTCAAACAATCACCCACCTTTATAGATTTTAGGTGTACACAAAATAAACCAGGAGGTGGAATTCATCAGCCAGTGTTTATTCTGGACACATACAGTGGGGCAAAAAAGTATTTAGTCAGCCACCAATTGGTCAAGTTCTCCCACTTAAAAAGATGAGAGAGGCCTGAAATTGTCATCCTAGGTATACCTCAACTATGAGAGACAAAATGAAAAAAAAAAATCCAGAAAATCAGTGTCTGATTTTTAAAGAATTTATTTGCAAATTATAGTGGAAAATAAGTATTTGGTCACCTACAAACAAACAAGATTTCTGTCTCTCACAGACATGTAACTTCTTCTTTAAGAGCCTCCTCTGTCCTCCACTTGTTAACTGTATTAATGGCACCTGTTTGAACTCGTTATCAGTATAAAAGACACCTGTCCACAACCTCAAACAGTCACACTCCAAACTCCACTATGGCCAAGACCAAAGAGCTGTCAAAGGACACCAGAAACAAAATTGTAGACCTGCACCAGGCTGGGAAGACTGAATCTGCCATAGGTAAGCAGCTTGGTGTGAAGAAATCAACTGTGGGAGCAATTATTAGAAAATGGAAGACATACAAGACCACTGATAATCTCCCTCGATCTGGGGCTCCACGCAAGATCTCACCCCGTGGGGTCAAAATGATCACAAGAACGGTGAGCAAAAATCCCAGAACCACACGGGGGGACCTTGTCAATGACCTGCAGAGAGCTGGGACCAAAGTAACAAAGGCTACCATCAGTAACACACTACGCCGCCAGGGACTCAAATCCTGCAGTGCCAGACGTGTCCCCCTGCTTAAGCCAGTACATGTCCAGGCCCGTCTGAAGTTTGCTAGAGGGCATTTAGATGATCCAGAAGAGGATTGGGAGAATGTCATATGGTCAGATGAAACCAAAATAGAACTTTTTGGTAAAAACTCAACTAGACGTGTTTGGAGGAGAAAGAATGCTGAGTTGCATCCAAAGAACACCATACCTACTGTGAAACATGGGGGTGGAAACATCATGCTTTGGGGCTGTTTTTCTGCAAAGGGACCAGGACGACTGATCCGTGTAAAGGAAAGAATGAATGGGGCCAATGTATCGTGAGATTTTGAGTGACAACCTCCTTCCATCAGCAAGGGCATTGAAGATGAAACGTGGCTGGGTCTTTCAGCATGACAATGATCCCAAACACACCGCCCGGGCAACAAAGGAGTGGCTTCGTAAGAAGCATTTCAAGGTCCTGGAGTGGCCTAGCCAGTCTCCAGATCTCAACCCCCTAGAAAATCTTTGGAGGGAGTTGAAAGTCTGTGTTGCCCAGCGATAGCCCCAAAACATCACTGATCTAGAGGAGATCTGCATGGAGGAATGGGCCAAAATACCAGCAACAGTGTGTGAAAACCTTGTGAAGACTCACAGAAAACGTTTGACCTCTGTCATTGCCAACAAAGGGTATATAACGAAGTATTGAGATGAACTTTTGTTATTGACCAAATACTTATTTTCCACCATAATTTTAAAATACATTCTTTAAAAATCCGACAATGTTATTTTCTGGATTTGTTTTTTCTCATTTTGTCTCTCATAGTTTAGGTATACCTAGGATGAAAATTACAGGCCTCTCATCTTTTTAAGTGGGAGAACTTGTACAATTGGTGGCTGACTAAATACTTTTTTGCCCCACTGTATCTGCATGAGAAAGAAAATTGACCGACCTCTCAGTACCCATTCATTCTGGAATAATTATTTGTGAAGTTTTCCCTCTCAACCACGGCAGACTGCAATATTTCATAGTCTCACAGCGCATTAAGGAAACAGATAACATTTGTCATACATTTTTGTAGATATGATCTGTGTTGGTTTATTTGATCTATCTATTGGGATGTTGTGTTACTTTGTGATAGTCTTTTGCGCATCAGTTGTCTGACAAGAATTTAAATACATTTAGTTTGAATTTTGTTACTTGGCAAGAAATAACTTGAGAAGTACAAATCCTATGTGGAATAGTAAATAAGTGATGCAGCAAGAAATATCCAAAGTGTATGTTTGTAAAGTAAAATACATAGACTAATAGAAAATAGAAAATTCTCCTTTAATGTTATTTGTTACACTGATATGCACTTGGTAAATACATTGTTCCACCGCTCTCATCACGGCATCTCAAGCACATCTTCCATTTCTCGGCTTGTACTCTGGTGTTAATGCTAATGGCATGCTGTTTCAGTGCAGACAGTTAAGGTGATGGCTAGCCTGAGTGGACTTCTGTCCTGTATAAAACCCTATCTCAAGATGGGCCAAGGAAGATTTAGTAATGAGCGAAGGGCTCTTTTAAATGAGTGAGTGCTGGAAATGTGGAGACACATCTCCACACCCAGCCATTTGGACTGGAATGGCAGAGAGGGGAGCACTGAGGTCCTGTCCATTTGGAAGACTGACAGCACAATCAGAGACGTGTTAATCACATCTGGTTGTCTCATTAATCAAAGGAAGTACTATTGTTAAATGTTATGCATCTGTCCATCAATGCACAAGTACATTTCTGTTAATAATTTGGCTAACCTTCAAGGAAAGTTCTTTCATCAAACACATCAAAGGAAAAGCTTGCGTTTGCTTTTTATCAATCTTTTTTTGGGTTGCAAATCTATAAGAACAATATTGATGAAAACGGTTTTATTACCTGGTTTAAACCTTTTAAATATAAAATGTAGATGATATTTGAAATTTGTATACATACATTTTTCTTCTGAAAAACGGTTATTGCTTAAAACTTTTACTTCTCACCCTAAAAATCTTATTTTTGTGCATTATTTTTCAAAGATACTTGTTTGCATTTGATAGAAGTGTTCTTATTTAGTTTTCTTCAGCTTAATCTTAGTGTCAATATTAGGTCTCCTATCATTTGTCCCTAGTAAGAAGTAAATATCTCTCTTTTACTATGCAAGTCTCTTCCTATATGGTATACACTTTTTTGACAATTACAGTCAAAATAGTCAAATGTGCCATGTGGAGTTTTCTTGTAAACAAACAAGCGGCTAATTCACAACGAATTGAGGCATGAATTGCTGCCATTGATAGTACCACACATTGGGCAAACTTTTGCAACAGGTATCTGCTGCGTCTCAAGGTCATATTCACAAAATATATACTACGCTGTAGATATTACAGCACAACATGCTCATGAAGTGCTGCTGTTGTGTTCCATTTGACCTTTTTTGCGTCTGATTGTAATTATACATGTGGCAAAGTTTAAATGTGCTTGAGGCCAATGCGTCAGATGTGAGGGGTGACAGTCAGCCTGAGCCAGAGGTCTTGTCAGGAGGGGGTTGCCAGAGTGGCACATCCATCCCAGCCTCCTGAAGGCAAATAAGAGCGGAAAGAGAAACAACAGAAGCCCAGGATTTGCCAAAGAAGGAAAAACACATCTTTTTATTTTATAATAATCTTGTTCCCATAAATGTTTCTCCTATCTGGTATTTAGAAAAATGACATGTACTGTAAGGGAGCTTCATTCATTTGTTTTGTATGACACCGTTCTCATTGGATCCTTTCACTGCATACCAAAATAAATGAGTTTGAGCAGATACCCCTTAAACTGTAAATATGATTTGGTTACCACCAATTCTCTGAAAATACTATCATTTTACTGTACCAACAGTTTGAGCACTCAGTTAATGTGAAATGTAAGTAAGTCAGTGTGCATTGGAATTTATTTAAATATTCTTGAAAGACTAATATATTAAAATAATATTTAGTACAGTAACGGTGTGTATACATATCACAATAGAATGCTTAACTATAAATTATATTAAGCAATTTTTTGAATTAACCATACTTTACATCACTTTTTTTTGTATTACTCTGAACAGACAAAAACAGCCGCCCTAAAAATCTAAATTAAAAAGTCCATTAATAATAATATAATAATGATAATGCCATGTAATTCAACCTACACTCATTATTGATCTTTGAATGCTGTTTGTTTGTACTGTTGGAAGATTTACTGGTCATAACACACTCTCCCATATTATATTTATATTGCTATGAAACCATCTCCCTCCCGCTGCTCTCCTTTGTAAAGTTCCATTTTTATTCAATACCTTTCATGTTGTGTGACCCAGTGGCTTCAAATCCCTTCCAGATAACATTACATTGGATACAATTGACACACAATTCCATTTGAATGTTTTGTGGAGTTTTGTTCTGTGGTGCTCACCAGGAAACAGTCTTGACACTCAGCAGTTAGTTCATGGGGATTTGCTTGCATGGTTGGACTCATATTTCTATTTCACTGTAATGATCTTTCCATTCTGTTACAGTGTACTCATTTCAAACACGTTACATTAATCTGTCTAACGGCTCTGACCTCTTAACTCTGGACAAGGCTGGGGTCCTGAACACCTGTCCACTTCCTAACCCACTACCCACAAATGTAGCACTTGAAGTCCCCTTGTGAATACCTCCCCGTTATGGTGTAGTTCAATCATTGCAGTTAATAGAGAGATGTTTGCGTCCGCAGGGCCTGGTACCACATGAGCACATCAATTCTTAATACAATACGATTCACAGAATCAATCATCCCCAATCAATACATTCCTTGGATTTAGATATGTATTATATCAGACCGCAGCCCCCACCCCGTCGGTTTTACTCCTTCTTCCTTGATCCAACTCTCTGTAGCCTAATGCTTGGAAATTTTGCTTTTGGAGAAAGTCAAACAAAAGGTTTTCTTTAAGTCTTAGTGTCTCCCTAGAAACATGTTGACATCTCTTTATAGCAAGTTGAGGTTGAGTCAGCGACAAACACACAACACAGTCTCCTGATGAGCGCCGGCTGGCAGCCAGCTATGACCAGGTGACAAGCAATTTATCTCCTAAACATTCATATCAAGTATTGCATCTTCACTGCAGTAAATGTGATAAATGCACTGTGGTCAGCTTAGTGTCTGGCATTTTCTTATTGCGTTTGGAATCAAGTTTGTTTTTCTAATCTAAAATAAAACATTGAAAAATAAAAGCCAAACAAGCATCAATGTAAAAACACATATCAGGCTATGCAGGTGAGTTTCATTGGAAAAAATGTGCAACCTTCAAGTCAGACTCATAAAAGCTGGCTAACTGTCAGCCCTGTCAGCACAGTCTGAGCGGTGGACGAGACATGTCATCTCGACAACATTTAAAATGTGTTTTCAGCCCCCCTAGCTGAGTGGCTGCCACTCTCTCATTGCCAGGCAGATTTAATGCCCAACACTACTCCCAAAAGCAATGGCCCACCCCAGTAAAGAAAGGGATGTATTTCTCTCTCGCTCTCTCTCTCTCGCTCTCTATCTGTCTGTGTGAAGGGACCCAGGTGGGGATATTGTGGAGCTTGACCTTGAATTCCCTACAAACTGTTTCTATAGGTCAGCAATTTGACCTCTCTGCCTCCTGTTGGAGGGACCTGAATAGGAATGATGTGTTTGCCACTGCTAAACAGGGACCAACACAAGGTCATAATAGACAGCCCGATAGCATACATTCATAACTGAACTTTATGAAAGGTATCTATTTTTTGCATTTCAAATAGTTTTCTTGAAGTAATGAATCACTTATGCCAAGAATTTAAGCAGCAGGAGATTTTTCGCTGGCAAACTCCACTCCTCTACTCGAACAAACTTTTTACGAGCCTAACATTTTAGTGAAGGTAAAAATAAAGCTGAACAGAGCTGCAGCTGGTAATGGGGTTGGCCTGAGGGTGTATGCAGAGTAGGCAGCAAGTGCCAAGTTATAAAGACCACCATGTCCACCTGTTTAAGTATGATTGCATGTTACTATTGTGCTGGTCTCCAAACAGCTTATTGATGAAGGAATGATGGTAAATCAAGTTTAGGAAAATAATGCTAAAAGGCAATTCTAAATGCTGGCATTTTTATGTTCATTGTGCAAATCCATATTGTGGTTAAAATATTTAATTAACGCATAGATGATTTAGATTGAAGTGAAGATCTTGAGACCATTGTCAGTGTCCGCGTGAAAGCCGGCTGTTTACACTTCACCACTGCAAAACGTATGCGCCAGCTAACACCACTGGGTTTATACTGTTGATTTCGACACAGGGCAAAACAGGCACGGTTTGAAATACATCACTGCCAGTTTACTTTCTCGCAGTATTCAGAATTGGCACAATTGTCAATCTGGACATGAACTACCCGACAGTCAGTCAACATTTTTCAATAGCAGAATATGGATTTACATCTATCAGTGAGGTATAAACATTCATTTCAAACCGATGTGGTAAATGCAGACACATTTTCAACATTTCTTCCCTATATGAAAAGTGATCCTATTATCTGGAGGGGAGCAGAAGAGTGCAGGGAGAAAAAGAATATCATTATAGAAACTCCTGACTTCAGTCTGAGTGCTTTTCTCTCCTGCTGTTATTTCTACGAAGTCATATTTTGAACTGGATATAAGAGGGTAGGTTTCATATTGACTGACTTATTATGCTCATTGAATTTGCAGTGATCAAAAGTGTTTCTGAAATGGAAGGATGAGCTGTAGCGGTAGCTTGGGTGACTGGATGTTGGGCTGGCAGCTCCAATAAAGCCTGAGGGGGCTCAGGTCTACCTGGAAGTGTCTGGGAGATGATGTGATTGTTGCTGATGATATGAGGTAATGGATGTGCATAGCTTTCAATGTATCAGCAGTCTTCTATTCCTCTGCCTGTAGCTTGGGATCTCATTTTGTAAACACCTCCAGAAAGTTACTCCAAGACTCTTGCTGTTTCTCAATCGCGAGGATGCTTGCTTGGTAGCACATGTCTTCCCAGTCACTTCCTTCAGAAACTAGGCAAGAATCATTCCTGGCATTCGGAAAACAAAGAGTGGAACAGGCTAGCAAGTGTGCAGGTGTGCGTCATATGAGAGGCCCCGCCTTACATTTTCCGCCACAGATTTGTGGAAATTGGTCCGTGCGCAAAGCATTGTGGGGATTTGAAGGACGCGAAGTCTAACCATGCGCAGCCTCGAAATTACCCCCAAACCAAGGACGCGGCCTCAGTGGAATTCCAAGTATGCTGGAGATTGGAACAGTCCTTCGGCGGCACTCGATGACGTAGTATCCTTGAAATATTGGCTTGGAAGCCAGTTTCCTCACGATTGAGAAACGGCCACTGTGTCTCACTCCATCTATCTGACACAATGCTTTTGGTGTGTGTTTTATAATGAGAACTTCCTTTGCTCATCCATAGCCACCTTTTGGCATTTCTACCACAGTTATTTTATGTTTGATAATAAATAACCCCACAGGAATTACTTTATATTCTTACAGCAAAGAAGCCGCCTGACTGTATACAGCTGATGATCGATTGACCAACTGTCTAATAGTTTGCAAATGCACAGTATTCAAATAAATGAGACTGTGCAACAGCCTGAAGCTGAATTGAGTTAGTGATTTATATTAAGTAGCACATTGACTTCAGATAAGTATAGAAAATGTTACACATTAACATACCTATTATGGTTATTTACTACTTATTGGACCAGTTTGACATATAATGTATACATTTACCATGTTGGGTACCTATGAAGTGAAATTCAGAAATGTACAACTTTTAAATGAAAGAGGGGACATAACGTAATGGTATACACTGTATTCAGGGCCAAATTAAATTATGAATTAATTATTACAATTAAAAAAATAAAATACTGCTAATTAAAATGAAATGAAATACACGATACAAGGAAAATAAAGTAAAAGCCTATATTTGAGCTATATGTAACGTGACATTTGACATAATTGTCTTTGAGGTCAAATAGCAGTTCAACACAATGCTTGTTGAGAGACATTACTACTACTACTACTCTTTTTGTCGCTGCTTTTAATTGAACTATTCATATCTTAGACTGCACTTTAACTTTTATCCATGTATTTTTTCTTTTTCTTTTAATGTTTATTTTCTTTTTAATTACTGATTTTAAATGCCATTTTCTTAATGTCTTTCATTTTTTGTAAAGCACTTTGAATTGCCTTGTATTGAAAAGTGCTATATAAATAAACTTGCCTTGCCTTACTACCAACTTTTACATTTCTACCTGGGAACTATTTCGAAAAACATCACAATAAAATTTGTAAACATTATTTTTAAAACATTTGTTTGAGCTTTACTTTGATGACGTGAGAGTAATTAAACGTCAATCCATCTTTTCTTAAATGTAATAATTGTATTTATTGACATAGCTACATTGTAGGATAGCTTTATGAATTCTTGTGACAGTATTTCCAGCATCTTGCAGGATTATTTGTTAATCAATTATATGATGACACACAACCTGCGAGAAAAAAGAGAAATGTAGTTCTGCAGACCACAGCTAAGTGTGTAGTTGAAATGTTATAGTGTTTTGAGAGGTAATAGAGACACAGAAAAGGAGAGAGCGAGGAGAAGGGATTCGAGAGCTGGCACTGTTGAAACCTGTTATATCATTGAGAGTGTGATATAGAGCGTACAGTGTTGTTGGTCTGAAGAGCTGGTGACCTTCACCAGTGAGACCAGTAATCATCATGTGGAACTCTTGAGCCAGGATGGGGACAGGAACCCTGTCCATATCCCCCCCCCCCCCCCCCCCCCCCCCGCCCACTGTCTAGTAGAGACTGGAGCAATAAATTGATTCTGCTCATTACAGTTTCATAATGCACTTCAATTGTAGCACAACCTGTGCATTGTGACTGTAAACAAACTGTGTTAATGCTGTTATGGCTTAAAGCATCGTACAAATTATTTCTGTTAAGGTCTGCCTCGCATATCTTCTCTTGTTGCCACATCCCCTCTGAAATATAATGTTGATTTTGCCACATTTTCTATGCATTCTAACCTACAGTATAGGCACAACAATCTTTTTTACGTTGGTATAATTTATTGTTAAACCCTGTTGTGTTCTAACCAATCTAATGGATATGCATGTAATGCATGGGGCTTATATAGTATTTTCTTAATCACTTCATAGCGATTTAATAAGAAAAAGCATTCAAAACATGATTCTCCTATCATGCACCTTTGCCATTATGTTATAATCAATCGTATAATCCTATTACCCCATTCTTTGTAGAATGCCAGTTTTATGCTACCTGTTGGAATACTCTATAGTTAACATATTGAATAAGCATGTGTGTGGTATACAGGATTACAGATGTTTTATATATGTATTGGAAGCCTATTTAATTCCCTGCTGGGCTACTAGTGTAAGGAGATGCAACAACTGCCAATGTTGTGACTGTCATAACCTCATTTCAAATAGCTTTACAGTATGGTAAAAGTATTACGTTTAAATCACCGACATACTTTGGTATGGTTGAAAAGATCACATTTATCAATGGTCCTGCACTACATGTGTTTTTCCCCCGCAGATGTTGTCACCTATTTTAGCTGATTTGATCTTGTCTCAGGACTTTGTGGCAGAGTATAGTCTGTTTGATTGACAGGTCACTTAGCCTTCTCTTCTTTTTAGCTTTGTTGCAGCTGCTATGACAGAACACAATACTGTTATCAGTCTCATTGGGACATGGCAGAGGGGAGTCATGCATCCCAACCTTAGCTTCTGCCCACCACTAACCCCCACAGTGGTCTAATTGGCCACAGCAATTGAAAACACCTGTGTGGGCCTTGGAATGGTGACAGCACTTCTGCAGGAAAATATTACTATTGATAAAAAACATTTTATTTTTGGAAATATTCTGAAACATATTAACTGAAAACATGAATTACAGTAGGTAGTAGCCTACTGAGACTTGTAAACATAAAACATGATTAGATATTGAAATCTATAAAATGACAATATTAACTGACTGAAGTATATTTCTCTGCTTTCACTTAGTTTATGTGTACAATATTTAATTCAGTATTAACAATGTCTCGATTAAGTTGAGAGCTCGTAAAGTACAATATTTGACCTTGAGTTAACAAAGTTGTGAAACCAAAACTGTAACAAAACAACATTGTCTATACAGGAACTATATAGTGTAACCAATTGTTTAATTGGTTTCTGACAATTGGAAATCAGGGGCCGTATTCACAAAGGATCTTAGGGCTAAAAGTAGCTCCTAACTGGCGAATTTAGGAGAAACTCCTAAACATAATGGGCGTGTCAGTCTTAAATTTAGGACTCCTAATTTTATTCACTAAGAGCAATTCACAAAGTATTTTAGGCCTAAAAGTAGCACCTAAGTTTAGGAGAGCTTAAAAGTCCTCGAGAGGACTCCTAACTCAGTAAGACCTATTCACAAAGAATCTGAAAATGGCTGCGAGACGAAATGTTTTGGAGACAATGGAAGACTGTGAATTGATCAACAGATATAGGCTAAATCGTGAGGGTATCAAACTTTTTGTGGAATTAGTGCGGGATGCAATAACATCCCAGACTAACAGGAATAACCCGATTAGTCAGGAAATAAAATGTTTGGCAACACTACGATATTTAGCAACAGGGAAAATGCAACTTTGCAATTCCGACGCTTTAGGAATATCGCAACCATCAGTCAGCCGTGCCATAAACCAAACCATCAACGCGCTCTCCAGACCACATATCATCCAACAGTTTATCCGGTTTCCTTTGGACAATCAACAACTACACAGGATCAAAGCCAACTTCATGGCAATTGCAGGTATGCCCGGTGTGGTCGGTGCTATTGACGGGACGCACATAAAAATAATTGCGCCATCAAAAGATGAGGACGTGTTCGTCAATAGAAAGAAAGTACATTCCATCAACACGCAGATTGTTTTCATTCATCATGATAGGGGGACTTGAACGGCGGTATGGGCTGTTATTGAAAGTGTTTAAGTGCTGGAAATATGCTCATTGGATAATAGTTTGCAGGGTGCTTTTAATTGCCTCCTTGATTTAATGCAATTTACGTATTTGTATTGTTTGCTCTCTCTCTTTAACGTGCATATACAACGTCATTATCGTGGTCTGCACAAACTTGTCATCATGCGTGTATTCTGCTAACTGCACTGTCCATAACTATTTGATAGGAATACATTTCTAGCCTAGGCTATTTCCTTGTTTTTCGGTGATTTAGTGGGCTCGTTTGTGGGATGTTGCGGATGAGTTTCACCGAGACCGCCTGCTCTGAACAACCAATCACCGTACTGACCGCTCCTAAACTCATGCACGAGAATCGACGTAATCCATAGCAACGGCGCGTCACTCTTAGTGATTTATCCTTACTATGAGTAGGTCTCAGCGGCTTTGTGAATAATAACTTTTAAGAAAAAACTCCTACGTAAAATGTTTTAGCGCGAGTTAGGAGCACTCCTAGCGGTAAGATAAAATGCTTTGTGAATACGGCCCCAGAAATCCTTTATTTGTCCCACTGCTGGGAATCTACATTGTTACAAATAAAATTGGTATATTTACCATATTGAACATAGAGGTAAACACATGTTAAACAAATTGGTTGGGAGATTGGACAGGGGAATGATGAGTGCTGAGACAATATAAAGTCTGAGCATAAGGTAGCAGTTTGGTTGGGTCTCAGAGATGGAGACAGACCTCAGGCTTGAGCCACGCTGCCACCAGAATACCACATAAGCTTGACGCTGTTTCTTTTTTTTAGCGCATGCTTTTCAGCTTGCAATGCTCTATTAGACAAAATGTCCATCTGCCAATATATTCTGAATGCACTATAAGGTTGTTAACATGCCCTTGGCAAAAAGGGTTTAGCTCTATGGGGCAACATTTCCATAAATCGTGACAGAGGCAGTTTTATTGCAGGTAGTAAATAAAAGCTCCTGCCATATTTTATGACAGCCATCACTAACTCATTCTGATTCTTATTACCTCTCTGTTCTTTGACTTGCGGGACCATTCACAGACGCATTCTGTGCCCAAGTTTATGCCGTCTAAAGGATTGATTGTAAAATAATTTATTCCGGAAGTAATTGCCCCTTCAGCTTGCGCCACACTTTTGAGTTCAATTGCTGTTTTCTTGTACATTATTACAAACGCAGCCTCTTTCTGAATGGTTTCATATAACATTTACATATGGATGCCTGTAAAGGCAATTTGAGTGAAGAGCTGTTTAGTACAGCATGTTATGGAGGTGCAGAACACAATCCATTTTTGATGAGTTTACAAAATGAAATCATCCATATTGAGTTTGAAGGGAGCACCCACATTTTCTTTTCAAAGCACAGACAATGAGGACATCTAAATGATGTAATTGCAAATCATTGACCAGTTTATTGTATAGGGATATTTGCTAATATATTTTTTTAATTAAGAATTGGCATAAACTTTTATATGAAATCCAATTGCAGTACATTTATTAATTGACATTGCTCGACAAGCTGTTATGATTTCCATTTTCCACATTGATCAGTCATCTGACCGATAAGCCTGGCACATATGTCACAGCAATCATATTTACTAATCGTTTTCCACAAGCGCTGCTCTTTTCCAGCCTGGCTTGTTTACTTATTTGAATTGGCTGACAGTCGTAATCTGCTTATGATCTTTTGCATTTGGTTGCCAGGAGCCATACTGGGAGTAATGCTCCATTCAATTATGTTCCTTTGTTGACCATAATCTGTACATTTTACACTGAAAGAACTTAGAACTTAAAGACAAACAAACGGACTGGCGTGGATATCCTAGTTTTTAATATTTTTGCAAAGCCAACATTGGTAAAGAAATCAGGGAGACTAAATAAAGGCTCCATCAATGAATCTTTGGTTGAATCTGGCTGTGTCTCTGATTCTGATTATAATTTGATCTTTAATCATAATAATAATTACCCAGAGGTTGGCATTGCAGGAGAAATTAAAATGTTACCATTGCCCTGAACAATGATTTCAGGAGAGACAAACAACCAAATATGTTCCATTATAGACTTCCAAACTACACCCCTGTCCTGTACTGGGACACACATGGGCGGAGTGAATGGGGATGGATGGTTGGATTAGGAATGCCGGGAGCGAGTAGATTATCCAGTATCTGGGCAGGCAGATGCGCAGAGGAGAAAACGACTACACAAAGAGCCAGATCTCCATCAGGGGATCAATTCATGGTTGCTCGCTCTGTCACTAACTCTAAAAAAGCAAATTTCATGGTGTGTTTTCAAGAAGCCGGCATCGGAAAAACATCAAAATGACACTTTCTCTCAGTCTTTCTCTCCTCTTTCTACTCCTCTTTTATTCCTCCTTCACTCTTTAGCTCTTCATTATACCCTCACTTATTCTCTATTTCTGGGTTCAGTTGTAAGAAGTGCAAATGTCTTCTTTCGCACTCAAGAGACACATGAACGCACACATGCTGTAACCTATATTTGCTGAGTATGGTGAATGCCTATGTGTACATTTTTTAAGAGGTTTAGCCAGCCGGAGCTGGAATGAACGTTGCTGTTGGCTGAGTTTCTCTGCCTGGGGCCCCTTGCTTCGCTCCCCCATTTCGCCCAGTAGAGCTCCATCCTTATCGCTGTCCTGCACCCCATCCCTGCTGAAGCTGGGCTCCTCTCCTGCTTGACCACATTTATCCAGGGGCCTCTTGTCTGGGGGTGATAAGCTGTCAGACTTACCAGTATGATGTAGCGGTTCCCATACCCCCTCCACTTCACTCCTCCCTACTCTGTTTACTCCCTCTACAGTAGTAGATGCTGTTTTGGTGACTACACCAACAATACTTCTGTGCATTTGTCTATACATCTGCCATGACTATCACACACTGAACAGGTTCCCCTCTTATCCCTCTTATTCCCTCTTCTCCTTCCCCCTTCGGTCTCTCAGTACTGAATTAAAGAGGCAGAAAGTATTTTGAAGCAAAAACAACTTTGAATGGTTAGTGTAATGGGCTCAAAGGGACCTTAGACAAAGAAACTGTGAATGCTAATTCTAGTTACAATTCACCAGATTTGTCTGTGTGAACTCATTTTACACAAGTGGCAACAGACATCAAAGTCCATCCCTTTTATCCAATGATGACACACGGGCGAGTTTTTTTTGGAACATCTGTGCTGTTCTTCTGTCACTGAACTTTGTACTAAAAACTTCTTCCACATACAGTAATTGTTCGTATACGTGCTATCGATTTATGCGTTTTTTCAATCAGCTGTTGTTGATGCACACTTTTTTTTATAGATAGAGGAGTTTGACCTTCTTAGTTGTAAATTCAAACTGTGCAAGAGCTTGAAAAATACTACTGCCATAATGGCATCAATTGTTATTTTCAAGGTCCTCGATCTACACGCGTGGCTTATGAAGGAGCACAGCCATGTGACACAGACTGTAACAAGCTGTCACCGTAGACCACTTACTATTTAGCACAGGCTGTAGCACAAGCTGTAGCAGACGCTCCATGTATTTTCAGGTCGTCCTCTACTAACCACTTGCATCTAAGCTACAGTATGTGGTGCCTTGCCAGCATCATTTACATTTGGAGCCTAAGGTACCACACCAGGCTCTTAATATGCAAAAAGAATAATCTCTGAGTATTACTGTTCAACACAAAAAGCTACAGGCTACTGATGAGAAACTCCTACTTAGGAATAGACAAGATACACTGTAACATTAGGGTCTGGATTTACCTAGTCTGGTGAAACATAGCTTTGTAATTGTATAACTCAATTAACAGGGGACTGTCATATTTAGAGTTATGTTCTGCAGCTTTGGTGTAATAGCCCAGAGAGAAGCAAACATTGCGCTTGTTTATCTGTCATCGCAAATGTGTATTGCCAACAGATGCTCCTGCTGGTTTCTTGGACAAAATACACATCTTATTCCTCATGTACAGAAGCATAATTATAGTTCCTGGTGTTGTTGCAGGTTGTCTTGAATGGAAAGAGAGATAACATAATGCAAGAGAAGAATGGAGGTGTGGGGGGCAGTTGCAGGCAGGAAATGAGTGAGATTATGTACGGATTTAAGATATTAATTTGCAGTGTGTATGCAAAATGATGGACTTGATAATGGATTTCCTTAAAGGCTATAATTATGACATTAAAGCCATGGTGTGTGCACGAGACCGCCTGTTCATAATCCCGCCTGTGATGTACCTGCTTTATGAACTTGGGAGCATAACGACCTTGGAGCTTCGTCAGAGAACTGTGGCTGGTGTCTTGATAAACAATATGCCTTGCATCCAAAAGATTCAATCTACATCACGGCTGTTCTTTGAATGCTTATCATTTGTTACCATTTAAATGTTGGCTCTGTTTTTTTGGAAAAGTTTAGATTTCCCACAGTTTTTAACATGTTATGCAATTTTATTTTCCATTGGAGCATTGCCAAAGGGAGAATGTGTTATTTCAATAACTTGCCTTACACTGATGATAAATTATTACTAGTTACTAGTTACTTAAGTAATACAATTACTTGACAAAATGCAGCATGATCAAAGTTATGTTTAATACATTGGCAGATTCATTAATACTAAAGACAATCATGGGGATAGAAGATGGCAAGTCAAGTATTATACTTTCCTTGTAAATGGCATATGGTGTGTGATCCACAGATATCAATTAGAGCACAAATATTTAGGTTCAAACTCAGAAAGCAACATCAAATCACATTGCACATTTTTAGATGTACACTGTGGTTATACATACTTGGACAAGACATGCTCTGTCATCATGTTACCTTTTAAAAATGTGGTAGTTTCAAATTCATGTTCCAAGAATGTTTTTGTTTGACTTTCTGTGCTCTGGATATGTTGTACAGTTTTGGGAGCTGTAACAGCAAAGGGGATGGGTCAGGAGGGGAGGACTCTCCAATTTCCCCACCAGAGTGCTCCTTTCTGATCTCCTACTCTCTTTTTCCCTGCCCTGTCTTTCTCCTTTCATCCATGCTCCATTGCCCCCAGTCAAGCCGGGCTCTTTGGCAAGTGTGATGCAATCTCCACGCAAATGTCTTCCAGATAAAGGCATCTCTACAAAGAAGTATCTTGTCTTTTCTCTGCCCCTGCTCACCTGGTATTCTTACTTGCCTGTTTGTTGGTTTACACTAGAGACAGCCTCAGTCCAACACACCCCTGAAGGAATCGTTCTAGAGTGCTCCCACCTCTCGTCTCTTCCACGATGTGATGCTCTGAGCTAAAGACAGAGCGCAGAGGATTGAATTCCCTCTGAAACCCAGAGTGAGGAGTGCAGGGAATAATTCAGCAGCCGCTCCAGCACTAGCATCAACAGCGGTGGCAGCAGTGAGCGTGAGAGAGACGGAGAGAGAGGGAGTGTGTGTGTGTGTGTGTGTGTGTGTGTGGAGAGCTTTAGTGAGAGCGAGTTCCTATGCACTGTGCTGAGAGAAGCTGAGCTGTGCCGTCGCGTGGCAAGCTGTGTGTTCCTGTTCCTGCGCGCTCTGGTGAGGCAGAGCTTACAGAAGGGGAGAGATGCGGCTTCGCTCGGAGCTCCAGCATCAGTGAAGATCAGCACCCAGCCGGGGCATCTCAGAGCAGCATGGTAGGACTAGAGACCCACTGCTGACACCAGCGTGACTGATGATGACAGCCCACGCGTGGGTTACCATGCGCCACAGCCGCGCCGCTCTAGGAGGAAACACAGCCATGTGAAAGTGACTCGACCGCCAGCAACTCTTGGACATGTTTTCCAGGACAAAGTCTGGATTTCTTTCTGTGTTTGAACTTGTTTTTTTTCTCTTGGTATTGACCGGCTGTCCCGCACTCACCTATCAGGCAAGGACTAAAGGCAGATGGAACAAGGGGGGTAAGTGATGATGAACTCTGATCTAAATGTTTAGTTTTTGCACCTGTATTGTATTGGTATGCTTTCAAAAGGGTTTCAGGTGATCTTGGGTCGGACGCTGTTTAAATGAACCATCCTCATCACAGACTGACCTTTCCTTGTAACACTTTTTGATATGGATGTTTGGTGCCATCATTAGATGTTGTGAACATCTGGACTTCTACATAATTGTTGTTCTTCTGGTATACTTGGTATTGTCTTTTCAATTATAACTGACTGTCAGCTGAGAAAGTTGGCCTCTTTTTTTTTGTGGGTTAAAGTGATGACCACTGCTGTTTGCTGTGCTGTATGGTTTTATCCAACTTTTCAGTGGTAGCCAATGTAAAGCTGTCCAACAATATATGCACATAAGGTATATTAATACACACACACACACACACACACACACACACACACACACACACACACACACACACACACACACACACACACACACACACACACACACACACACACACACACACACACACACACACCCACTCTCTCTGTGTGGCAGAGTGTTTTGATGGAGATCACGTTGGTCCGTGTGTCCTGGAATGTTTGGTTGGCAGGACATTCCAGCAGTGTTTCAGATCTGTGTTATTTGGTTTAAAGACTTAGATCACCAGTCTCGAGGAGGGGTGTTAATAATTCATCTCAGCCCCTCCGTGGGAGCGGTCCTCTCGCCCCTCTTGTAGCATTTAATCCCCTTTGTCGGATTAAAGGAACCTCTAATCTTGGTGCTAGTTCTCAGTGAGAAGGCTGAGAGATGCTCCCCGTAGCACATCGGCAGTGGTAGCACTGGGGGCTCACGCTCAGTGGGACGTGTGTGTCTTCAAAGAGACAGTGTCACCACCGTGATCTATTTAATGATTCCTTGCCACTTTGCTTTCGCTCTTGTTCTGCTTCACTCGTTCTCTACTTAACATTTCTTCAAATGCATATTTCTTGCACCCCCTCTTGTGCCGTGTCCGCGCACTTCTCGCCGACAAGCATCATTACATCTCAGAAGTTTTCACTTAATGATTGGGACCATGCTCTCAGATTTGTTACACACCCTCCACTATTGGATAATGAAAGCATTTCTCTTTTGATGTCTAGTTCTTCTCTTACTTTAATCAGTTCATATGTGCATAAATTGCTACAGTGAACATAAGAAATAGGTCGTACAAATTGACGTTCATTACATTTTTTTCGCCGGATATTGGTCTGTCAATGTTACAACAATTCTGATAGAAAGAACATTTTCAGATAGAACGAAAATAAAGTTTCTTTCTACCAGAGCTTTCAAAAGCGAGATGTATTTTCAGACCAATTTCTTTGAATCACTTGAAATGACGGGTCAAATGTGTTCAAGGTTGCAATTTGTTTGCTGCAAATATGAATCAGCAATCTGTAAACCAAGGGTAAAAGCACAGTATGAAATCCTCGTGATAACTGGCCTCTGGTGAAATGGAGGGCACTGAACCTCCGTGTAATTAGACTATAAACTCCATTCCTATATGTGCACAGTTGAACAAATCATACCACAGCTTTACTCTACCTTGCACGTTTAAATAACATTTTGAGACTTGTTAAAAAATACTTATATTAGCATAACAAAGATAAGATCCTTGTGTAGTTGACAAATGTTTATGGAGGAGTTGTCATAACCCTAACCCTATAGAAGAGGTTGGATGGGATTGGCTATTTTACCATTCTTTTGTGCGCTTACATCGTGTCATCGGTTTTTCTTACAAGCAGTCATTTTCATTGACTGTAAATTGCCGTTCATAATCACATTTAGCACCATGCTTTTCACGCTTGTCACCTGCCACTTCATAGTGTTAGCTAAATTATCAATATTTTCCCTGCTGTTACTTTGCTTTTATATATGTAAGAACACAGCGGAGGTTTGCACACAGAATGCATGGCTATACACCGTCTCATTCACTTATTAGAAGTTACATGGCTGAGCTTTACATCCAGTACTTAAACACCACTAAAACATGGCTGAGTGACACATTTCGTATTGAAATTTTAATAACTTTTACAATTATAACCTTTCTCAAACTGTACAATGTTCGGAGGTCACCTATAAGCGGAACAATCACTATTTTATACAATGTAATTTTTGCCAAAATCTATCTTTTGAAGGTCAAACACTCACCAAGTTGGAATTTAGCTCTCTCTCAAAGCACAGCAAGTCAGGTCATTTTGGTATTTTGTCAGTCACAGTAGATTCAACTTGACCTGGTGGAAACATATCAAAAATATCTAGAGAAAGGTGTCATAACCACAATCCTGTGTCCTGCTACCTTCTTCAAAGCTCTACAGGTATAAATGTTCACAGCTCCTGCACCTGTCCAGCCTGCAGGGGGGATAGATCTCACGAGAGTTCGGGAAGATTTTAATGGTGGATGTTGAAGGACAATAGGTCAAAAGAGGACTATTTCACACAGTAATGCATTTGTACAAATATAAACATTGATTATTGTATAGGATATAATAAATAAATAAAACAATTGACAATTGTTTAACTTTGCTTTTATGATTGCTTAATGTTAAACTACAATACTTTCAGTTTTTTGCAGAGTGAAATAAGGACGATTAAGAAATACTATTTCAATTTGAAGATGTTTCTCATCTTTAAAAAAAACCATGATATTCTGTAAAATGCACAAAAGGGATAATTGTATGGTAAGGAATCAACTTTTTAAACTTTATGGACACGTTATTTATGGTTCAGTATGAACTTTGTTTTACTTTGACTTTCAGCCATTCTTGCGTAGCCTGATGTTGATATGACTGTGGATTGAGAAATGAACACAAGGTGTCCAGGCAGTGGTATACTGAACATTGTTTATTGTCTCTCGATATCTGTAGAGGAGCACTATTTTGGAAGGTCTTGTGATCTAGAAACAACCCATTTGCTTACTTCCTATGAGTGATGTATGACATCACCCACAATCCCAAATATTACTGTTCCTTTATATTCTTGTACCACCCTGCAGAGAGAGCCTACGTAACTAATATCACACAGGCGTCCAGATCGGGGCCAGCAGAGATTGAAGTGAGCCTGGCAATAAGGAAATCCAATTGGATGTATTACGATCCCACCAAACTACAATACACGGTAATGTGAAAGAAGAAGCAGGTGGAGAGAAGCCTGGATGTGCTCTTTCAGACCTCTGAAGACAAACGATATGGGGGCTAGCCCCGGTTAAAAAAATGGGGTCATTTTTTGTTATGTTCTCAAAAACTGATTTACTAAACAGGGGCCTGCAGAGGCAGTCAGTGAAAGAGTAATGGTGAAAAGAAGTGACCAACACCTATTACAGAAATACCGCTTACACCCCTCTATCTGCCACAGCCGAGAGTATCTGACCGTCTGCGATGGGAGTGAGAGAGTATGAGATTTATAGACCAGCAGGGGAGAGCAGGAATTAATATTACCACTTCCTTCTCACACAGGGATCGTGTAGCCTACTACAGATCAACAGCTCAAATTGCTTTCTGCATTACAGCTTCTGCATGTACTCATCAACTGAACAACCATTGAGTACTATCCAAGGCTGAACTACATTTATTCAGGCTGTCTTCATTATAACTGAAATTGCAAATAATTAAAATCGCTTTTTAATGATCGACTTAATTAAAATACTGACCACACTCATTTTGAGAGACTTGTATTGCTAAGGTATAAATCAATAAAACATGGCAAGAAACACAAGCAGTCGGATGATCATGCAGGTTAGAAGAGAAGAGGAGGAAACACATTTAAACGTAAAAATAGTAATCCTAACTGTCTTTTTTAAATATCTATTGCAGTTTAAACACCACTTATCCAGATAACTTTTCAAACTGCTTTAATGTATTTAGTTGTCTACTTTTACGATGACATAAGGGATTCTTTTAACAGATTAAAGTTACAGATGTGCTTCACTTCACATTTAAACCTCTAAACATGTCGTAGATTATGGCTTAACTCTCCTGTTGCTTGTTTGTGTTGCTTTGGACTTCTTTACTTTGTTGCTGCATTTTCAGCTACTTTGAATGAGACCATAGATTAAATCAACTGAAATTAGTCTTTTAAAGCTTGCAATTAATAGTTAAATCTCCAGTGCTCTACACGTTGAGTCATGTCATTATCTAATTGAATCAATGCCTTGGCAGCTTTTTTAATTAAGTCCCGTAGCATTGAGATTTTGAGGTTGTCTTTTATTTGAGTTTTTACGAGTCTTCTCTTTAGTTCTTTGAATGGATTTTGTCCCTAACATGCCACTCATGCCCTGCCCTAGCAGAAAGGCATAACTTGCTGCAGGGCCAGAAATATTATACAAACTAATGGGGGAAATTAGGCACCAGCCTGACACAATAATTAAATCACTGTCATTACTTCAATTAATATGTTTTGACTAGTGTCTTGGGGCCGGGAACACAGTGATGGCTGTCATAGGGAAGGGGAAAGTCACTGTCTATCTGTTCCTGTTTCACTTGTTGAGAACTGTGAGAACCCTTTTCAACATCCTGTGTATGCTAATGTCAAAATGTAGGCCACATTTTCAATTCTACCAAACATGTGATTTTCTCTAAACATAATGTTTACAAGACAGTCAGCAAGTACATCTTTAATGAAGCAGACTTTGCTCCCTCATAATTACTCAATCATGATGAAAAAGGCTAGAAAGGCAGAAAATATGCCTGCTGTTCCTCGTTCAATCCAATTAGATCATTAAGCTTTTTGCCGCTGCTAGTTGGGAATAATCACTTTCTCAAATATACTTGCTTTAATTGTGTACGCCTACATGTTGTTTGGAATAAATGTAATGTGTACAAGCTGAAAAGTGTGGGCGAGATTACAGATATTGGTAACAGGATTGACTCATCATTAGGTATATGTTGTTGCTAACCTATCAATCTAAAGCAGCAGATGGCTGTTATCAAATCATGTCCAGTACTGAGAACATTATTTTAGTGTGACTGTTTTATTGCTCTGTTTTAAGGGATTGGGAAAGCTCCTAATATGCAACACACACATACAGTAAGTAAAAAAGACACAAATGTTGAGCATTCTCCAAACAAAATGACCAGCACAATAACCTTTTAAGTGTTCTTCTTACGAGCAATGTATATTATTAACACTGGTTATCATTTTTCAGTCTAAGATGTGTGTTCACTTCATATTTATCAACAGTTTAGTTGTGTTACTTCTCCAATCATAACTGGGCTAAAGACCCTTTCACAGCAGACATTTTGACTTGCCATGTGTTACATGAACTATGGCTGTGTTCTATTCAAGTGTCACCAGTAATCTGACAGTGAGCCAACATTCACGTATTACGTCGAAATTGTTCAAGTAAGCCTAAACCTATTTAACTTCAGTCATCTTTAACTACTTCAAGATAAAATTGTCCTACACCCAAACAACTTAAAGGTAATGGCAAGTCGATAACGGCCATAAGGATCAAGTAAATCCAATAATGTAAACATGTCTTACATCTTCAACTTTCTTGTAGTCTTCCAATGTTCTGTAAATCGTAGTTTTTTGTAGCATGCTCTATAAAATTGTTTTTTTAAATCGTTAATACAATTTTTGCTAATTTGTACTTACTCATTTTGCTCATCATGTGTATAGTTATAAGTCATAATAATTATCTTTCTACACTAACTCGGGTTAAATAATCTTGATGTTAGACAGTTCCACCTATAAATTATATTTGAACACCTAGCTTAGGTTAAGCGTAAGAAAGTGAGTTATTGTGGGCTATTATAGAATAAGGTAGTAAAATAACTGATTCTGTAGATTGGTAAAGTGCCATCACTGGGTATTGCACTTCCTCCTCTCCACCCCAACCCCCAACACACTTGCCATACAGCGCGCCTTAATTGCCACATTCCAGTCACACGTCCTCTAATGAAGCTGATTTCTAATTGCAGCGGAAATTACACTTAACAATAACAGTGTTTTATGGGTGAATTTCAGACTGTAAATATGACAACTTAAAGTGATGAATTGAAGTGGGTGTGTTTTACTGCCTAGGACCCTTTCACCCTGTCATTCCCTTACTTGGCTCCGACCAAGTTGCAGAGTATCCGCTCGATCACATGTGTAGATGGTCCACATGTAATAGTGTATGCATGGGTGCTTTACTGCGCTCCATATCTTTGCCTCCTCCTCCACTGTCTCATTCGCTCACTTGAGATGATGAAAATAGTCATGCTAATGATCACTATGGAATATAAGTTTTGCAGTTTAAAATGTTGATTTAAATATTGTAATGCATCAAAAGGACCAAGGTTTTATTAACAGGAGAGCACATCTTCAGCTTTTTTCTCCAACTTGCCTTCCATGGCATTTGCTTCTTAGGTTGTCTTCCACTCTTTATTTTTCCTTGGACATGTCAGCAGCTGAGGATAGAGCAACATCCCAGGGTCTCTGCCCAATTGGATTTTTCTACTGTTGCCAGGAAAATGACTCTGTCATGGTCAAAAACAGCAATCCTTCACAAAGCATGTCAGTAGACAGAACTATATTTCAGTAAGCTTTTTTACTTTATCTGTGACTCTCTGCCTCACTTTTACCCACTTTCTTTTGATATGCCTCCTTACCTCGCTCTGCGCTCTGCAATAAAACTTTAAAGAGATAAGAAGCTTTTTTCTATTTCAGGGTCACCATTAGCTTGAATAATGCATTGACAAGAGAAGAGCAGGTTGAGTTCTATGGAGGATAGAAGCACAGCCTTCAATTAAATTATACATCATTATCACAGCTGGCAAGGCTTGTGCGACGGTACCCTCTCCATCCTCCTCTAAATGTTCCATGTTACTGTCTTGTCCAATATTGTTTGTCGAGCAACAGCCACTTCCTGTGCCAGCACGGAGCTGGGATGCAGATAAGGCTTCCTGGGCTGTATGAAGGTGTACATAAAAAACATGGCTACAGTCTTTCGCAGGAACATGGCTTAAAGGGATATGCTACTGTTATTCTGACTAACAGAGTTTGTCCCTGTCTTTTGTAGACAATAGTTTTAGTTTGACGGCGTTAAACGATGCAATTGGTTAAAAAAAAAGAAACACAGCACTATGCTTATGTCAGGTGGTAATGTTATATCCCGTTTAAGGTTGATTTCCCGGTCCTATACTATATACATATGCACACACACAAAGTTGTTAAAGAACAAATATAACCTCCAGTGATAGCAAAACATGAGGAAATGCACCAGTATGGTTCTTTAAAGTAGCCGCAGGCAGTCTGTTTGGTCAGATGTGGATGCATGGGAAGTAGAGGGAGCTACATTTTGCCTTTCGCGCATGCAGTGGAAAATATGTCTAACCAGATGCTGAATGTCATTTTGGACCCCATGAGATGCCACAAGAAGCTCTGGCTTTGTGGGAAATATGTGAGTGCAGCATTTATATGAAGCAAGGGATTTTCACTGCCAGATTAAGGTGTCCACAAAGGCCGCCTTTACATTTTGCATTAGCATGCGTCTTATCCAGATCCCCTCTCTTGCCCTGACAAAGATGTCACCAAAATGGCAAATGCTGTTAAGAGTTATTTAAAAAAATGTTTCTTCTGGGTGCGATTTCGTAAAATTTGTGAAACTTAGAATTGTAACTCCTTTTTTAACTTAAAGTGGACCTATCATGCAAAATGCACCTTTTGATGTCTTTTATACATAAATATGTGTCCCCGGTGCGTCGGGGAACTCACGCAGCGTCAGAAAATAAAACCTTCTCTCTTTTCCTCCGTACCCAAATCTCTAAAAACGGGGCTACAACGGAGCTGATCCAGATTCGAGTTCGATATGACGTAATATCGGAAATGTAGGCTGGCCTAACGCCCACGGCCCTATCAGAGACGTTGCTATCAGAAACAATGCCCGACTGTTTTGGACGTAATATGGTCGGTGCATGTTTACATTAGCATCGCTAACACTCAGAGCTAACCTG
Organism: Notothenia rossii; assembly: GCF_949606895.1. NCBI lineage: Eukaryota > Metazoa > Chordata > Actinopteri > Perciformes > Nototheniidae > Notothenia > Notothenia rossii. Next base: position 71,412,059 of record NC_136902.1, read on the forward strand.
TTCTGCGAAGGAACTCACCTTGTGGTATAACCGGCAAGAGAGAAAGCCTTTGAGCTCCATAATGTTTCAGAAATAATCCTTGATAATCCATCATATGGCGTTTCATCACCGCAGTATCTGCCGGTAGAATCTCCCGCATGAGCTCAGCCCCCTCCTTTTTTTTTAATTTAAAGCTTTATATCCCAAATCAGCACTTTTGAAACAGGAAGTGAAATAGAGGGATATGATGGCTAGAATGGGTTATCTGTTTGGTATTTTGAGCAAAAGACTTCATAGACATGTTTTTTATATATTTTTATTAGGGCTGTCAAACAATTACAATTTTTAATCAGATTAATCACAGCTTAAAAATGTATTAATCATGATTAATCACCATTCAAACTATGTCCAAGATATGCCATTTATTTATGCATATTGTTGTGGGAATGGAAAGATAAATGAAAGAAGGTGGATATATCCATTTAAAGGTCCCATGTCATGGCCATTTCCACTGATCATAATTCCATTGTTGAGGTCTACTAGAATAGATTTATATTGTGCAATTTTCCAAACTCACATTGGTTTCTAATACAGCATCTCTGTAAACTACGTGTATTCACTGAATTTCACTCTCTGCCTTTAACGGATCATTGTAGCTCTAGTAGCTCCAGCCCCCACCCTCCCAGTGAGCACAGTGTGCTCTGATTGGTCGGGACGTTGTGAATCGCGCTAAGCTCCGTGGAGGTGTTGTTTCCTTGTTTGGCGATACACAGCGAAACACAGCCAAACTCATCCTGAGCACACACAAAGTCACAGCCGAAGTAAAAACAATAAGTGTGGCTTGATATTGAGTAAGAAAAAGGTTGATAAACGCTGTGAGAATGGGTCTGCAGAGAGAATTTTGCCGCGACCCCAACTGTTTGTTATCAGCCTGCAGCCAGGGAGGAGAAATCAGCAGAGCTGCCTGCACTGAGTGTGTTTGTGAGGAAGTCCTTGGATTGGTCAATTTGGACCAATCAGCGGGGGCTTAACGTAACGGCTCCGCGGACGTAACGTAACGGCTCCACGGATTGGTCCATTTCGTTCCGGGTACGGTTGACATCATGCGTACCCGGAAGAATCAAATGGACAATGAAGTATCTCCAACGAGGCGTTTTGGGGAGGTATTTTCTGTGCTAGAGTTTTACTCGCTACAGGGTGCACTTTGAGGGGTTGTGACTCTGCAGACCGTTTACATGCATACAAACCTTCATAACACAGAAGGGGACGGGTAATAACCAGAAAAGCATGACATGGGACCTTTAACATACAGTAGGTATATGTTTATTATAACATTGTTCTGTGTGTCAAAATGGCAGCCCACACACCTATCAATCATCAAATCGTGGGGTCTTATTTCATTACGTGTTGATTTCTATCAACACGTAATGTTGTATCGATGTAGTATATATAGAGATGTACTACAGCAAAAGTATTCTCCGTCGGAACTTCCTGCAACAACACCACACCGTTATCTTGATTCTGATTGGCCAGAAGACATTATCAAAGATGTTCTATTGAGAAGACAATCAATACATGACAAAAGTTTTCAAAACCGTTTCTAATCTTCGGTATTTCCAGACAAGTGGCTACTGAAATCAATCTTACTGCTGTCTGTGCAATTTACTCCGCGAGTTGGCAGACTTTATTTTAACATCATTTTTCATGGTGGGGCTAAGCCATTTCTTGGTATGGCTGTAGCCTACCCCAGCCATACCCTGGTGCTGCCACTGGTGGGATTTATGGGGCGGACCATTCTGCGCATGCGTTAAATGCGTTAAATATTTTAACGCCATTAATTCAAAAAATGTATTACCGCCGTTAACACGCTAATTTTGACAGCATTCATTTTTATATATCTGAGACCTATGCTATTGCCTAAAAATAGCATGGTAGGTGACCTTTAACATAGCTTAATAACGCAAGACCTATGTTTGTTATTAGAAGGGTGATGATACAACATACAATAATCTTACTTGATTGGCACTGGAGTCTAACATACATGGTTAAGGTCAGGGAAACAATAGTTAAGTATCAACACATAATCAGTTTGAATCATTTATGGCACTCCCCATTAGCTGTGCATTCATGATGGTCCTTGTTAAGCTCTATCATCTGGCAGATGAAAAGATTGTTCATTGGCATTTGAAGCATTAGTTTTTGAGACTTTGTTTTGTGTCAGTAAGTCATGCACAGTTGAACATGGTTAAAAAACACACAGACTCCTTGGCCAGACTTTAATTTTAATGTATTTGTAGCAACAGCACTTGGCAAGAATTCCCTTGCCTTTTTCACTTTTCAAAGAGTCATTAGCAAAGTTATTGTACTAATGACTAATTATGTTGTCACGCTTTGGCTAGTTTCAAAGTAATAGGAATTTTCCACCCGGACGGTGATGAGGATATAAATCGGTCAGTGGCCTTGTGAAATGTGTCTTAGGTGATTAAGCTTAAATCTGATGATCAGAGGAGGCGCTCATTCATTAAATTTTGCAGAAAATGAAATACATTTTTACAGGATGGATGAGGTAGTTCCTTTTATTAAGGGGTCTACAGTCTTTTTTTTCTTGAAGCAAATGGAGTGCCTTCACAGCAATCTACACTTCAATGCAGAACAGCCTGAAGCAGTGGTATTGTGAGAAGACCTGTCAGGATAAATCTGCTATTTTACAGGGAGAAGAACTGAAAGCTGGAGTTGAGAAGGATATTCTCCAGTGTGTTATTACCTGCCCTATATTAGTGCTGCATTATTAACATTGTCCTTAGCCCACTAGTTAATTAACCTCAAAGACCTTCATTTACTGAAGAATAATGCATAACAATGGATTCACTTCCTGTTCTCATTACTGAGATTGATTGATTAAAATCACAGCTGCTTTATCGGTCATGTTTAAATATGACCATATTATCAGCCAGCTGCCATTATTGAGTTACCACCAGCAGTGAACTCCAGCAGCGCCATTTTCAGTTTTCTTAAGTACGCCTGAGCCTCAAGCCGAAAGAGCAGAAGCAGGAAGTAGTTCTGAAACTTTGGACATGAAAGCCAAGTTGTGAGGTTTGTTTTAAGACACACTTAGCAGTTTAAACTGTTATTAAAACATTTTATTCCCACAGTTGAATGTTTTGCAGAAGCTATACCACAAAACACATTCAATTACACTTTAGTATAAATGTATAAATCATATTATATGTACTGGACAAATAAACTGATGGTATTTATGCAAAGTGTACTGACACCGTTCTGTATATCCACAGTTTTGCACTGGCAAAGCTGAACCTAAACACATAAAATAAGCTACTATTCTGTCAAACATCTTCAAGAAAGCACATTGTACAGTTTCTTTAAACAAATACAGACCGGACTGGAAGAAAAGTGGAGAAAGGAAAAGTAGTTTCCGTGGTGACTACATTAAGATGTTATCTTTTTCAATCTCCTAAAAACTAGCTTTTACACTTGTGTAAGTTAAAGCGTAGTCAATATGAGAATAGATTAAAATGTGGCATAATGGCAGGTTTGGTAAAAAAAAAGATCTATCATTACAGTATGTTTGTCACATTGAGAAATACCATTGTTTGGGCTTACACTCAGCTGTAAAGCCACATAACTTCAATTACAGAAACAAACAAGGGATTATATAATAAACACAAGTGTGACCATAATATTATTTGTGACTGCTGTGTTCCTGTGATTGGCAGTGTAGCTTTACAGGTTGTCGTTGTAAAGTCATATTAAGTGCAGCATTATGGCTTTGTGCACTTTTGTGTTGCTGAATTAGAGTGTTTATTGTCCAATTTATCATGCTCAGTTTGCCTGCCATGACAAATATCTCCCTATCTCTGAATATGTAATGGCTCTGCTTTGCAAATACAGCGAGAAGAATATTAACAAGTGGTTTCTGCAATCTTCCAGCTGATGCCCCGCAAAGGCTCGCAAGCACGATTTCCTGCAGAGACCAAGATAACTTCTAGAATATTAACATAACGGCAATGAGCTTAAAACAAAGTCATGCTCAGGATATTGCTTTACCTGAAAAGGCTAAAGCGTATGAAATATACGAAATGAGAAAATGTTGAATTACGGTGAACTGCAGCCTAGGATTTCTTCTGCGTTGTAACAGTTCAAGCAGACGCTTCTTACCTCTGCTTTCTGTCGTAAAGGCTGCCTATGTTGCAATGGCAGCATGAATCGAAATAAGGCCATGGATGCTTTGAAGATGAGATGGACGTCCGGACACTGAGGCTGGATTAAGAGTTTAATGACAGGTAAAATTGTGGCATTTCATCGAAGGTGACCCCTATGGAGAGATGATCATGCCAAAGCTAGATGAAAAGTGAAGGTAATCCTTTCTTCCTCATTCCCAGATAGCTGTCACCAACACAGGCTTTGTCACCAAGGCCCAAGGCATGTAATTACACTTTTATTGGCTTTAGGAAGACCGCATCATTCATTTAAAGAATAATCTCACTTGTGAGCGCAAGCCGCAGTACAGATAGATCATACCTGCATGAAAGCCCCCTGTTCTGACTGGCTGCGGTTTAATGGACTTTTATGAATCTAGCTGTGATGCATTGTTAATAGTGTGTAGGGTGTTAATACCTGAGTGTTCTCCTGAACTCGTCGCTCTCTCCTCTCCAGTTGGGCGTTTTGTGAGTTGAAGAGCAAGCCCATATGAGTGTGACAGCAGCAGCATGCAAGTGTCTGGGTCTTCTGCCAACCAGCCTTGACACCATTAGCTCTGGTGACACATTAAGGTTCTGTTTGCCTTGTAATTTGTTTTGTCTGTCAATTTGATGGATGTCTTGTTTGCCGGCACTTCCTCACACATTGGAAAACGGTGGCTCGAGGACATTGTTAAACGAACTTCAGAAGGGGGAGCAGAAAGCATTTGTTTTCGCCAAACAGGTTTTTTGTGTTAATGGGAGTGTGCAACATTGTCTTGACTCTTCGCCACGCTAGACACTGGATAATTAAAGGTGAAAAGCTAATTTGAGGAGAAAGGGAGGGCAGTTCCAGGGGCTCGAGGCAGCTAGAAATAGAGAGCCCAGTGACATTCTTTATAGTACATTCTTTAGCTAATATCCATGTAGAAATCTTTGTTGCCGTCCACTGCCTGCCTCTCGTGTAGACATTTTTTTTTGTGCTGAAATGTAACAACTTAAACCAACATAATGTCAATTCCATCTGCTCTTTCTTACTGTGAACGAACTGTCGTACTACAGTACATTCATTTCACCACTACAGTAAGTAGCACACGCTAATGCCATCGCAAATTCTTTGTTCACACCATTGACCTCACCTCTGTGACTGAGCAGCCCCACAATAACCATGTAACTGGAGTTGAGCTCACTTGAGGAAGTGTTGAGGGGCCTCACCTGTTTCTGCTCAGATGACAGGTCAGGCCCCCGACAGCTCAGGGCTGTGGAAAATTGCCTTGCCTGAACGCTCGCCTCCAGCTGTACCCAGACCCCTCTGCTGAGGAAACGTTCCTGCGACACCACCTGCTCAGCTTAATGAACCACCTCAGCAACACCTACACGTAATGCCCTAGAAGGTGTGAGAATAAATAGTACAGTCCCACATGTCACCACGTCCCAGTGCTGGCTTCATCTGGTAGAGTAGTAGCTTTTTTGGTCCTTAAGGCATAGGTGATTTTTATGCTAATATTTCTGGCAGCTTTTTTCAGACATGACAGGAGAGCGATGTTCGGCACTACAGCGAACAAGAGTGATCGGTGTCACTAGTTCAGAATAGGGCTATATTTAAAGAAATGACATAAATAAAAAGAAGTGTTGTCAGTTCTTTTAAGGGCTGCATTGGTGACAAATTCTAAACCATTTTGTGCTGAATATTTCATTAATGACCATCATAAGTGCAGGGAAAGCTTGCTACTGGTTTCAAGAGATGCAAGATGTAAGCCCGTTTTAGTCCAGAGTCCAGAATATGCAGATGACCCTGCATAATAAAGTGTACATCTGAAATTCTCACTGCTATAAAGGATCTTGTGTGAAGGCATATTAGGTGCACTGTTTTGTTCTGTCACTTGACAGTGAGAAGGCAGAGAAGATGAAAGAAAGCTTACTCAGTCTCAAAATTCGACAGAGGTAAGTAAGCCCTGTGTCGTTGCTCCTGACTCTTTCTCTCTGGCGCTTTCATTTGTTACAACATACCTTGAAATGTAAGAGAGTGCGTGTAAAGAGCATTGTAACACTGCAACAGACATATCACAGTCTCAAAACCATGGTTTCTCCATGTGGAGTAGATAGCATTTTACAGCTGAATCTTTTCACCCCTCTAATCCATGGAGCAGGGGATGAAATCTTATTTGGGGATCAGCACCAGTGCATCACTGCCATGATAGCAACAACATGCAACTCTTTTTAAGAGCATTAGAGCCCAGGAAAGAATCAGTCAGCAACATCACCTCTTGGCTCAATTTTGTTTTCAATTAGAAAAGAAACAGCCATGATGCTGTAGTCCTAGAGTGTGTAACTAAATTAGTCATGTCTTAATCTCTCCATTCATTCACAATACCAACCATACCAGCCATTAAATGGTTCTATACAGTAAATATGGACGCCTACACTCATTGCCATGGCAGAATATTTGAGACAGAGAGCCTTGGATTATTCAAATACAAATGCTTGGTGAATGAGCGTTGCTTTTGTATGTGTTTGTTTCTTTTTCCGTCCTTTTGAATCTGAAGCCAAGCTTTTCTTAGTAGGATATGCAAATGTAGAAGAAGAATGGCTGTCTGGCTCCCTGAGAAGCTCTTATCCTTTACTGTAGCTTCGACACTGAATAGAGCTGGAAGATTTAAATATGCCATAAGGTGCTGTTTGGACAAACTCTTACTTTTTTGCGGCAGAATAAATGTTTTTGTCTGAAGAACACAACTGGACCCTTTGGTAGAGATTAAAGTGTTTTTGTTTCTCTGTTCGGTTGTTGTTGGTCTGAATAGCTTTGTCTTGTCTATAAATAGCCATTTATTATCCAGTCAACTCTGTCAACAGCCTTTTTGTTATCCTTTTTTAGGTTCTGGCAAGCTAGTCTTAGTTTGATAAACACCTGCTCACATAAATGAAAGGAGGGCACCACACTTCATATCGTGCAGAATCATCAGGCTGAACTTGATGCTCTGCTACACGCGCATAGCAAATAAGGGTCTCAGAGCAGCCATGAAAAGCTGGTGGAGAGTGTCACTGCTCATAAACGTAGCTCAGGAGAGGTGTTATGCTGCGAAGAGCCGGGAAGGAAACTGCAGAGCGTTCACCACAAAAAGTCAAATGTTCCCACTTCTGTTGCTGATGATGCTTAAAATGTTTCCAGCACTTAGTTCGAGATCTTCACACATGCAGCTATCCGGTTTGTCGATAATGTCAAAATCTTTTTGCAGTCAACATGCGTTTGTGATTAAGACGACGCCATTAGCATATTGGAGCACTGTTCCAGTTAATGAAGATAATTTCATCCGTGCCCACACATGCCCCTAATCTCCTCTCCCTGGCAGCCTACAGTAACAGCTGAGAGGAAAGACTTTGACACAAACAGATGAATGAGCAGATGTGGGTTGACAGTTTGCGACCACAGGTGAATATAATGATGGGAATATTAAGGAATAACAACCTTCTTACAGCCTGGAACCTTAATCGTGCAGCGTTTCCAACACTGTGATGATATTAAGAGACTTTTATCACTACTCATTACTCGTTTATTTTTATGTCTACTCATTTTGACTATATTGTAATGATAAATACGCAAAATTCATATTTACCTTAACATTTAGTAAGGTAAGCATTGACTTTAAAAATGTTTTTAAATATTTAAGCCTCATGTCACGCAGATGCAGGTGCACAACACATACTTTGTTCATCATACTGGTACTGTTTGTACTGTGGCTTAAAATAACTTTAGATTTCCAAACAGATGGTAACAGAGTGGCTTATTGTGCGAGATGAGGCCCACACTTGTTTGTATCCACTTTGCTGCACTGTATGGTGGCTGCAATGAGGAAGGTGTGGTGCCACTGTAAATAGGCCATCATGATCACATATGAATATTTTATTGTGTGTGCTGTAATGGGTTACTGCAGTGAGCCTCGAGGGAAAGCAACTGGACTTCCTGGTACACAGCATCTATAGCTACTTTGTAGTAAATCATCCTATATTACTCTTTGATCCCATGATTGTATAACTGTTCATAATAGTTACTAAACATTTCAATGGTTTTGACAATTGACCAATAATTATAATGTCTCTTGTTCTTTTTATTCTCATAAACATTTATGTCTTGAATTGTGTCTTTTTACACACAATTAAAAAAAACTAATTTAATTTAAAGAAAATCACAGTTCAAATAATAGCATATTATAATAATAATAAAATAATATAATATCTCTCATGGCAAGTATTTGAAGTAATATTCTGCTGCATTAGTCCTGTTATGGTGATTTTCTGCTGCCAAAGGTTCCTTCTTGTGCTGGGCTTTGCAGGATTACAATGATATAGCTACTGGTTGCATCATAAAATAGCACTTTTGCTTACTAGGGTGACTGCCCTTTGGTCACCAAAATTATATAAAAAATAGTAATAGGACCACGGCCATGTGCATTTGCTCAATGGAGTTTTATTGCGACTAGTTTCAGGTAGAGAGCCATAGTTGCGTACTCCTTTATCATAGCACTCACCTTTTCTGAGGGCGAGAACATAAAGGTTCTCAAGTTGAACACTTGAATAGAGCAAAGTCATCTTCAAAAGGAATAAAAGTACAGAAAGTCTCAGTACATTTTGCATTTATATCTTTCTCAAAATAAAACGCAGAATACTTCAGCTTTTTTGGGGGAAAATCCACATCTCCCTCAGAATGATTTTGTTGGCTTAAATTCATACAAGAGGCAAAGGGGCAGTTTTATCATCAACCTCGCCCCACTGCAACAACACACTGTCTTTGTTATCTTATACCCAGCATCAAACTCCTGATCCCAATCAAAGCCTTTTTTTATCTGTCCATGCTCTGAGAGCACACTACTCCCCCACATCACCCGCCTGCTCCAACACGGCTCCTCAGATTAGAGAACTCGTCAGCTCTCAGCTTTATCTACCACTGTTCCCAACCAAACAAAAGTGGCTCCAGAGGGAAGTGGGAAGGAGAATCACTAAAGACGAGACAAGCTGGTTTTTATCTTAATCAGAAGCAGACATTAAAAAGTTACACATAATTACTTTCTCGCTCCTCTCTGACTCGGGTCATTAGGGTTAACACTGTAAAGAAGGGATGGGGTATAGAAGTGATTTGTCTCTGTGTGTTCTGACTTCAAGTGCAAGGCTTCAAGGACAGTTGTGGATTGAATACACCTGGTAAAACATGGGGGGGTAAGCTTTAAAAGAATCAATACAAGCTTAACAGCAGTTTCTGTTTGGGTTCTCATGTCAGGGGCTCCTGAGAAATGCCAAAAGTACATCAGTTCTGTTTCGTTATTATCAAATGTATTTTTCACAAGGTGGAAAGTTTGCTTTACTGACATTCTCACTGCACAGTGTGTGGGTGAACAAGGCTATGTGCTTAGATGTATTGATGTCTTTTAACATTTCACTTGCAGAACACAGGGATTATCCTAATATTTTCTTGGCTTCTTAATGATACAGTACATAACACACCCTTTCTATCCACCGTAGCCAATGGCATAACAGTAAATAGAAGAGCTTGGGGCATGTTTTGCTTACTGGGGAGGTAAATAATCTGAAAATAATACGCAGTAATGGAACTAAGGATGTGACATCTGTTTGAGCAGGCATAGAAAGTATTTGTTTTCTTTGTGATCTTCCATAAGTGTCTTCTTTTTTTACCCCATTCACATCTGGCATTATCATACAATCTGTATCTGGATATGGAAACGTACGCATGAATGCAGAAACACATTGCAATCAGAATGTGGTCGAATTGATCAAACATTATCTGGAGGAGGTTTGGCCAATTATCTGTTCTTTGTAAATGCAATCAATACAGAACAACATTTTCGAGATCAAAATTCCCACCAAGAAATAGCAAGGTCACCTTGCTGTGTCAGTCTAAAAGCTATTAGTAGTTACCAGAATAATTTTTTCAAAGTACAGTCAATTTGTTGAAATTGATGCAGGGAGTAAACATGTGGTTTATTGGCAGTAAATAGTTTCACTGCCCTTGACCTGGGACCACCAAATCCATCAGCTCCCTCTACCTAATCTGCATATTGAGATCTGATCATTATACAGCCAGAATTGTGATAACGAGAGCAATTATTAATGCCAAGACTCATGTAAAGACCCATCAACTGATGCCATTGTCAAGATAAGGCTTCCTTATTTTTTACCATGGTTGAAATGGGGTATATCATTCAGCTCACATGTTTTCCATTTGGTTGTTCAGAAACTTAGTTAGTACGCTAGTTAATACATTTCTTATTTGGAGATCATATTCAAAATCAGGTCTCACTTTAAAGTTTCGTTAATGGGTGTGGGCCTCAAAAGTGTATCAATGATTGATCTACTGAATTGTAGATTATGGGCTACTTAATATTTCTCATTCTTATACATTCTGGGGTAAACGATTGGCCTGGTGTCTATACAACAATCGCTCAAGATTTAAACGGGTTGAAAAAGGAAGCGCAGTAAAGTGTAGATGTCCCTGCGGGCATAATCCAAAAAGATGGACTTCAACATGACAGTGAAGGGCAGGGGTTATAGACAGTACCAAGTCCCTCATCAGAATTGTGATTGAAACCATAAGACAGTGACAGATTCACTGTGACCTTGACCCAAGCTGACATGACCGGGGTGAGTCAGTCAAAGTGTCTCACCCATGACGATCTCTCCGCTCCCTCCAAGAGTTGAACCATGTTTCTCATTCACTCTGTCATTAGCAGAGACACATCCTTACTGTATCTCCTCTACTCATCCTCCATAACTTAATTCTCTGTAACCCTTCACATCAAACTTCCCATTTGGCCCAATATTCCCATGAGCTGAATGTATTAATTAAGCCCGAGGCCTGATTGACAGGAGTTATCAGCCGTTGATCAGTTCAGCACTGCCTATCTGGGCCTCTCCGTCTGACTGGAAGACTATCAGGGCTTCTGCTATCTCTTGCGCCTGCAGCCAGTGTCTACCATGAGGAAAGGCTGCTACATCTGTGGCTCTCTCTTATCTATTCCATTTTTAAACATCCCACAATCAAAGAGCCTGTAGCATTTCCTAATGCTAATTGCCGGAGGATAATAAATTGCAAAATCCTGCAACTCCCCCATCCCCTCCTTTCACCTCCATCTCTGGTGTTTACAGTTACTCATTGGCAGCAGGTAGCTTATAATCTGCTTCATTGCTGCTGCTCTCGATCGCTTGACTGTAAGCATATCCAGGATTCGCTTACATGTTGAGTGACCCAGTTTAATGGAAATCGTACCTGAATCCATGAAACACTTCAAACAAATGGGAAATTATCCTAAGCATCATTAGGCTATACATGCACCCTGTCTGCCAAAAATGAAAATGTTAATCAAGCTGAGCGAGAGTTTTCATTTAAAGATATTGGTCTCTCTCATTGCCCCAATTTATAGGATTACTATCTTTTCATAATGAGCTGGTTATGTTAAACCAGATTTACTGTATTTAAACAGATTGCATATGAGGGTGTCATTTTGCATGACAGGATTAGGTTCATCACGCAATCTGGGTGTCTTTTTAAAAGGCAGCAAAATATGAAAACACAAGCGCATAAAACGAGATGCTTTCATGCAGTCTTGCTGAATCTAACACTGAGGGTGATAATTACTGGGGATACACCCTTGTTCCTAATCATTTTAGGCTTAATTATTCTTGAAAAATAAAGGTTGCCTTTGGGCTGCTGATGATCTCAACTCCAGCCTTTAAGCCTTATCTAGATTCCTATAGTCTTTAATGGCTCTAATTCATCATTTGTAAGCTGTCTGATATTAAACAACATTGGCCCATTGAGATTTATCTGTGTCAGGATGTTCTCTCTGATTATCACTTTAACGGGAGCCGTCTTCATTTTCAAGTGTGACAGTTTGTTATTAACTCGTTTTGTAGCCGCCTCATACATAAAACTCTTAAATATACACACATAAACACAAGCATGCAGTACATAATCTAAAACCCACACCACATATTGTACATAGCACCCCGCACTGCTCACGACCGATCTGTATTATGACAACTCTCTCTCTTTTAAGCATCATTCTCTCCTCCTTTTTGTTTTGGCATGAGGCAATTATGGCTTGTGATGTTTTACGTAGAGAAATGTTCCTTAAATTGTGTTTGTGTTTGGATTATACCGTTTTATTTGATCTAGGCATCATCTCGGTTTGACTCATGATCAAAGCTGTGTGAAGCGTCTGATGAAAACTGATTACAGCTGCCAATAATCCCATACATTTGTAGTTAGAAACAACTCTATTTGGCTTCTGTCAAAGAGCCGGATTGTCGTGAGAAAAGATTATATTCAATACGCACTACAGTTGACAAGGTTGATATCAACATGAGTGTGGAGGATTGTTTTTTGGGTTTGGAACATGAAACTTCTGAAGAGCAGCTACTAAAAGATTGTTATACTGAACATTTATTTTAGTTCCCTTTGTGTTTCTTAAAATAGCTTCTTTCTTTGAAATGTTTTTTAGCACCTATTTACAGTACCCAGGGAGTGTGTGTGTGTGTGTGTGTGTGTGTGTGTGTGTGTGTGTGTGTGTGTGTGTGTGTGTGTGTGTGTGTGTGTGTGTGTGTGTGTGTGTGTGTGTGTGTGTGTGTGTGTGTGTGTGTGTGTGTGTGTGTGTGTGTGTGTGTGTGTGTGTTGACTGAGCACTTTTTTGTTTGCCCTGTCTCCCACACACATTTAAATCTGCGACTTCCAGGTACAATCAGTGTCATCCCACTGAGCAGCTCCACTGTACAAGTTCCTGTGGGAATTAAAGTATCACGCCATTGCTGCAGTTACAGTGCAAGATAAATAGCCTCAAATGTGATACAAGGCCGAGATGAATAAAAGAGTTTTAGTTTTCAAATAAAATATGTAAGATCTTAAGCACTTCTGCTCAGAATATGTGGAGCAATGAAACTAAAAGCTTCTTCAACAAGCTCTGTTCTATCTCTTAAATGTTCTCAAACGCTCTATAAGAGAAAAGCAGAGCAGAGATGTACGATGCTTTGGCACTGAAAAATAAAGTATGTAACGGTAGCAGTAAGTAATACAGTTGGAAGTAAAGTTTAAGTAAAACTTATTTTAAAATCACTCCTTTGATGGACAATAAATGAGTGCTTTATATGTGAACTGATAATGTATTAATTATTTCAAGGAAAGTTATTAATTACTGTTTCATCTTGACAACACGACTCTTAAAAACATACATCTTGTTAACTGTATGGCTGCGAGGATCTGAATATTTGTGGAAATCTAAAAAGCAAGCTGAATTTTCAATAACAGTAAGGGGAGCATAATATTTTAGAGCAGGATCTTCATCTAGTGCTGCTTCCTCTAGACTCTAGAGTATGAACCATGCTGTACCTGCCATTAGGGGATCCCGGCTCTAACCCCCCCAGTCATCCTCCTCACCATTCCTCTGTTCCAGTTCCCCTTCCCTTTTTCCTCTGGGTACTAATTAATGTTTGGAGGAGGCTGAGAAGTTAACCAGCAGCATCCCTGTGTCTCCATGGCTCCTCCCAGGACAGAAGAAGCTACTGTTTTTCACACCACCCAGACACTGATATTCACTCATCGTGTCCTTATTCTCTCAACTCTCTTTTTTTACTCACCTTCTTCTTTTTTATCTCACTTTCCTCCCACTCACAAACCCATGCTGAGACAAATACAATATGAACTGTTCAAGTTATAATTTTTCAACTGAACTTGACCGTTTGCCTTCATAACTAAAGAGTAGAAACCACTCAGACTTTCTCCGAGACAAACTTGATACCTGTTACTTGAGTGTTCACAAACAATCTCTGGTCTGAATCGGTTCCTATTTGGCTAGAATAGGAAACGGCAAATCATATGAAACATTAAGAACTATTATCAGCTTAGATTTCTGTAGTTTCTGTACATAGATGTGTCTTTCATAAGAGCTAAAAAGCATCTTGTTGTGTGGTGAGGGGTTTGCTCTTAGGGGCAGTGGCTTCAGTCAGGATGTATGCTGGAGCGTCTTCTCTCACTATCCCAGCTGCTAATGCTGAGTAATGACCGTGTCTTAGAAATGTGTTTCACCCGATCAACCAAGGTCAAAGCTGGTTTCTTTAGTTACTGTTAAAAAAAACAGAATCTACATAATTTAGATTTTAAATAAAAACCTAACCCCTATTATTGAATGCATATTTTATACTCACTTGATGCTTAATGTTATACAAACACAATAACCCTGATTTCTCTTATAGTTTATCATTTGTATTGCATTTATAATAGTACATTTAATCATCTTTACTCGCATACCGCCATAATATGTATAGGTTGTGCATGTTTAAGTGTCCGTGTGAATGTGTGTCACTGCATGCATACATGCTCATGAATGTACAATACGTTTGAACTTTCTGGCATGTATATGTGATGTTCTCACATGGATAGCCAACACAACATTTAATTACTCTTAATTGTAATTATGAATAATTAGTTTGGACCGTTGGCAGTTTTATCATGGGGTATATAGAACATATAGAATCCAGCCACTTATTAAGGGAGTTGTTGGCTAATGTGTGTGGATAGCAAGTGTTGGATGCATTATTGAAGTTTCCCTGTGCTGTGTGTAATAAATCCTCTTGACTCCTATTATTCATTGCATAATGGCTTCCATTCATCATTGAAAACATGAAGCAAATTAGCTGCTGGAACCTGGTGTTGTGCTCCGAGGCTTTGCTGGAACAATCTCTCAAAGTCTTTGTCTGTTAGTTAATTTTTCTAAGTAAAGATCTGATTCAGTTACATAATGCAGCCCCACTGCCTGTGCACGTTCACGTTGGGATATCTCCATACAATGACATATTGAATGGGATGTATTCGTCAAACTTCACACACTCATGAGATAATCCTCCCGTCTTTTTATGTAGCGCTGTATTTCCTTTTGGATCATCACATTGCTCAGATGATGTATGTGTCTCCACCCATTATACACAACCCTTCCCCCAAAATGATAATTAAACGAGGAATGCAACAGAAAGACTAGAATTAAAGTACTTCATTATGCATCCTTCACACATTAATCTTTCATGATTTGGGAATCAACATTCTTAATTATTCAAAACTGCAAAATGTATGAAAAGTTAAATGTGGAAAAGGCGAACAGATGAACACAGAAATAAACTAAACAAAATGCACATGGGGGGGGGGAGTAAAGGTCTAATACCACATGATGTGCAGCAATGTTTCTCATCATTCTGTCAAAAATGTGAACGGGGCAGGTAGACTGGGTTTAATTACCTGATAAAAAGTGAATGCAGGGCAGAAGAACAGAATAGCCTAAGTGGTGCAGAAAAGATCTCTGACCTGGAACAGAAGTGCTGCTGGGAACTTAGAACAGAGGGGACATACAGAGGGTCTAATTTGGGAAGTGTTGGATCAAAGTGAAGCTTACAGTTACAGCCAGTGAATGGGCAATATGATAACACATCCATGGTGTCTTTCTGATTGGATCAGCCAGGTTTCTTTGCATCATATCTAAGATGGAACGTAACCTTTATGCTATAAGTTGTTTATCCCATATTAAGTGAGAATCACAATGAATGCATTTAATCCATTTTAAGTAGTTGAAAAGATTAAAGGCCATATTATAATCCATCCATATTCAAAGAAAAGAAAAACAACCTCTTTTATTTGTGTTACAAGGTCATGTTAAGGCTGTGCATGCTCTCTCTGCGTGCATATATACATTGTGTTTTTTTTGGCTAACAGCAGTATGAAACAACATTGAATGTGTTGAAACCCCTGTGTTGTGCATGCAAAGTTGATTTCTATTCTGAAGGCTGTCTGAGGGGTGAAATTGGAACCGCTGGGGCCTGCACCGCTACCATCTTCCTTACTCTGACAGTGACTCTGTCCAGGAAAGAGTTGTTACTGTGGCTGGAGGTCACCAAGACAGGTCTGCTGGGATAGCACAAGGGCTCCCAGCATGCTCTCTGGCCACTGCTGCTTCCACCGCAGGCAACCATAACAAAGACAGTGGCGTGAGCCAGCACTTGGCCTCTCTCTCTGGCCCTTAAAGGCAATCAAAAACATGTGCACGAGTGTCCATGTGCATACACACATAGCTGAGCACGAGAGTTGACCCAGGTTCCCCATGAGGGTCTTGGCCTGTCATCTGACAAAGCCTAACAATAGCAGGGAGCAGATGCCTAGGTTCCAGGGCCAAACAGATGGATGGACCAAGTGGCTTTGGATAAGAATCACCCTCCTAACCTATAGAGGCAGCTTGGGGTTCTGGCTGTCAGGGTGCTATGTTTTTAGATAAATTAGCACAGCGAGGGGAAAAAACAGCGGGCTTTGCAAATGTCCAGGAACAGCTTGCAGGAAGGCAGGCATAAAAAGAAAGGCTTGCTTCGGGCCCAGGATCTCACCATGTCTAATCCCTCACCCATGGCTTGGAAGGCCAGAAGGGAGGGCCAGTATCCCTCCATGAGAGACTGAAATATTAAAGCTGTTATAAACCATCAGGCTGGTCTGTACCATGGCTGACAAGCTGACTCGAACTGGCCACTAGATTTAGAGTGCCATGGGCAGTGTAACAATGAAACAACACATAACATGGCCTCAGTACCAGATTAAAAACAACTGTAGCAGCCTTCCCCTCCTACTTGTCTGACTTCCATCTCTTTGTACATGTTGGATACTCTTCTAAGCGGCTGTTTGTTTCTTTGCTTGTGTCCTAATTTTTCATTTTCTTTTTGATGTTGTTTTTGCTTTAATACATCTTCCAGGACTTAGCAATCCCAAACACCTGTGATTCTAAGTAGAGCAGTGAAAGAGATCCTCCCCTTGCTAATGCCTCCGTGTGCTGCTGATGCTTCACTTTCGCTGCTATGATCCGGCCTGTGCTGGCAGGATGCTGTAATTTGAGGAAGAGGAGACGCTGGCTGTCTGACCCCTGGCTTGTCAGGCAACCCTCAAAGCATTGACAGTGTTGAAACTCTGGGAGTCAAATAGGGAGGGGCAGGCATGTAATGGCCCTGAGTGGAGTGAGAGAGGGTGCTTAGCCAGGGTAATTTAGGTGCAGGACATACGGATGGAATTGGGGGCAACAAAGAGACTCTGCAGGGCAGCGGTGATTAGACAGAAGGGCTCTCTTGAGTGCAGCCATGGAGGTTGGACGCCATGCCAGGAGAGGGGGGAGAAAAGGGGGACCCACCTTGTGACATCATCAAAAGGGGTTAGCAAAAACGACAAAGGTGCTGAGCGCAGAGTTTAGGGATTCCATAATCAAAGGGCTCATGAAATCCTTATGACGCCGCTGATCATGCTGTTTGTGGGAAAGCAAGTAGGACACCAGGTTGCTACGCTCAGTGAAAATGTCCCTGTGGTCAGCAAAGTACAATAAAGGCTTTCCCAGAGGATGAGGGTAAGGATACAGGAAGGTAAACAATCACCAGTCAAGAACTGTAATGCTACACTTCAGCATCAGGCGCCCTCATCACACACCATCGCAGGAATTAAGAAATAGCATAAGTCATCATGCGGTGGAGCTGCAGCGTAGTTAAATAAACACCCTGAGTTCAAGAGGTCATTGATGATAAGGTGGGGGAAACAATAAACGTGTGGAAACTCACTACAGGCCATTTAACGGCAGGACGTTGCAGACCTATCAAACCAAGCAATGAATACACAATGCCTGTAGTCGTTGAGCCCCCTGGCCCTATTTATCTGAAGGTAGAACATAAATGGAAAACTGCAAATGGCACTCAGCACCTGCACGTTTGGACATTAAGTTTAATGAAAGCCACACGTCTCCTGTCTGGACGGGTTGGAAATGATGCAGCTCAAATGAACCTGCCTCTCAGTTAAATGTTTTCACACTTCACACTCCATTATGGTGGTGCTGATGTGAGCGGCTCCAGGTGAGCAGTGGGGATGAAGGCTGTCAGGGCAGGAGAGGGGCTGCGGTCCTTAGAGTGGGAGTGGGAGAAAGGAATGGGAATGGAGCCACAGCTCATTGGGAACATCATCCTGCTACAGGGAGGACAGGGAACATGACTCATTAGGCATGGGTCTCTGCACTTACTATACTGAGCTGCATGTTAATGTAGGGAAGACATGGCTGAACTGGGACTCCAGTCCTAGACGATCATATTGTTCAAAAAGGTTGTGGCTTTTCTATGTAGCATATAGGGGACGTAGCATTACCTAACCTGCATAGTCAAAAATAGGTTCATCTACCTATAGATCATCAGTTTTGCCTGAGATTTACTGGGAACATTAACAGGGAAGACCATACTATTGAGTTGAATAGTTAAGGAGAAAAATGTCTTGGATCATATACATTATGGCCATTGAAGAGCAAGTGAGCCTTGATGGAGATTGAGGGAGAGTGAAAACCTTTATCATACTAATGAGGCATATTAGCCATACTTTCTAGGCTTCAACGACGTTGGCAATTTTACACTTGACATTAATTGCCTTTCTCAAGTACTGAAAATCTTTTTTTTAACCTCAAGAGTGTCATTTTATGAGGCTGAGTTAGATATTGAGGGGGTTGGTAATGAAAGTGGACAGGAGTCAGCCAAAAGTTTTCTATTTGCAAGGTTGAGATGTCAGTAAAAGAAAAAGGTCTTGTGATGGCATTTGCCATTTTACACACACACACACACACACACACACACACACACACACACACACACACACACACACACACACACACACACACACACACACACACACACACACACACACACACACACACACACACACACACACATCTTTTGTGTCATATAGGAATGCAGTCAAGGCAACAGCAATTCAGCCACATTAACCTGCCTTCGAACGATTACTCTACACAAAGTACATAGGGGTGAACTCTGTTCAAACACCACAAAACAATGAAGGCTTGTTTGCTCTTGAATCTGTTTTTCTTGTCAGAGTAATTAGATGCTCGAGGGTACATCTGATTAAACACACGCTACTCGCACAATTAAATGTCATGTGCAATTATGATGAGAGAAGAGACTGATCCTTATACCACGTACCCCATGTGCATGTTTCCATTGTCCTACCGGCTCTCCTATTCTGTCTTTCTTTTCTATCTTGGCCTTTGTGGCTTGATTATATTAATAGGCTCAATAATCTAAAATAATCAGTGTATTTCATTGCGAAAATAAACAAGATAGAAGTACATTGTGAACTTGTTGGGGAATATTTTTAGCTTCAAGTTTATTGCTCTCTCCCTTATGTGTTCCTAAGAGTTAGCATCAATAACAGACGTCTATGGCACTGAGAATAACTTACATCTAACTTGTATACACAAGAAATGCTTGGTCTATTCATAGGATTTGTTTACAAGAAAAAAGTATATAGAATATCTCACCAGACTTTTCCTTTAATGTCTCAATTAAGAAGTTGTACTTTAGATGGCTTTATGTGTTGCTGATGGCCCTATATTTCAAACCGAGGTGTCCCAGTTTTAAGCAGATTTATGAGCGTTAGAGTCCCCAACTGAGGTAAAAACATTCCCTCCGGGCAAAACACCCACTCACTCACCAGAGTGAACAACAACAACAACAAAAAGTGAGGTCCCTTTGCAAGTTGCCTCAAGCATCGCAAGCTTTCTGCTGTACATTGTTGTTTTATTTGGTTTTGTAGCTCACCTGCAGAGATGTATGTGTGTATCCAGCCACATCTTTGTTTGATTGTTTTAAGATGATTCTAACTTTAGCTGCAACAGCACCTGGCCTGCACCTGGCTCTGCTGCATTGTGGAACTTTTTGAACTTATCATATAATTTGCTCTCCTTTCGAAAAGGTAGTTGCTGCTCGACACAACTGTTGTTTAGGATTTGACTCACAGAAGCTTGCTGTTTCCTTTATCAATGTGCAGACCGCAACAGTTAATCTCATGAGCACTCTTTTAGATTTCCCCCCCGTCCTGCTGCACCGCTGTGATCAGTCACCTGTTCTCTGTCTCACACAAAGCCTGCGTGGGCCGTGCGGAGCATTCATCCCCATATCACCGGTGGGGGGGTGTTTTCCCCAGAGTAATCCTGATTTACACCTCCGTAGCGCCTGCACACTGCTTCTTCGACGGCTCTGGAGTTGTAGCATATGGCGATATCCACCCTACTCTGCCTTCTCTTGCACATTTCCCCACCCATCTTACATGCTCTTCATCTGTTTCCAGAGGTGAGATTTGGAATCGGGTGGGAGTGTGTCCAATGGCATTAACCCACAGTGGAGCTTGAATCACAGATTAGAGCAGAGGAGGGACTGTGCAGAGTGGGGCTGGGTGGGAGGTGATACAGTGGAGAGATGGGGCTTCGGGCACCAGGGGAGGGTGGACAGCTCTCATCAGGGCCAGCAGGGATGGAGGAATAATGCAGAGATGTGAGGCTTGAAATCCAAAAAGGGATAGGCTTAAATCTTCTGCCATTGAGAGATGGAGCTTTGGGGCTAATAAAGGATTCCCTTGAAGGAAGAGTGAGAGCTCTGCAGCCTCCAGAGTTTGGCTGGTGCTAGAGAAGACCAATTTATCATCTGTGTTCCTTCTGAAAGCTGCCAGACTCATGGAGGAGGAAAATGTGCCTTCATGTCAGTGAAGCTTTGTCAAATGTTTTACTGACCTGTCAGTGTGTTCTCAAATGTGCCCTCTAAACCAGCCCTAGAGTGGCACAGTGAGATGTATTGAAGAACTTATCTTCAAGAGCTCATAAAAGGAATATTATTTGTCAGTGTGGAGATGGAGCCTTCTTTTCCCTTTCAATCATATCCTTTCCTCGCCTAGCCCTATTAACACTAATAGCAGTTTTATTAAAGCTACTCTTTGTTCTTGTTGGTATGGATCCATTTGATGTGCCATCATTAATGTGAGGAGCTTTCAAATACTCCATTATCCTACTAATGGAAGTCTGTATCATTTCAACGTATGTGATTTGATTATCACTTTCATCCAAAGGCTTATGGCACACATATATCAAACAAAAAAGTCATGTATGATGTGTTTTTTGCTTTGTTTGTGTCCGATCATTTTGAATTTACATCTTGATTATTTGTCTTTCAACACAAGAAATGGACTATAATGACTAAAACTATAAATGCTATTTGGTGTAGATTTATTTCTAGACGGAAATCAATCAGTCTGATTATATTATTATGTTCCCTAATGATATAGATCCACTGTTTGAAAGTACTGGCAAAAAACGACCTTGAGATCCTGTGCTTCTAACAGCGGTAATTTCAGTCAGGAAAAAAACAACAACCTACAGACATTATTTACATTTGTGAACTTTCAAAAGGCTAACTACATCAATCTTGAATGTGCTGCTCTTTCTCTGTGTGTTTGCGCATGTGCGTGGGTGTGGGTGTGGGTGAGTGAGTCCATCAGTCTTCTTTGCACTCATTAATAAGAGTCAGGTCCATAAATAACAGCATTGGGGGAGGGAGGGGGGAGTGCATCAGTTCAGTTCTATCACCAGCACATTTAACCCTGTAAAAATGAATGTTTGTTTACACATGTCTACAAGTTAACCCACTGCATACTGGCCATCACCAGGAGATATATCAATAAGGAGGCACTTGAAGAGTGCAGGGAAGATAAGTGTGGAAAGAAATTCAAAATGCTTCTTTTTTTGCCAGGTCAATGTTGAGTAACTGAAATGTGTGGCGCTACAAACATTACAGTGAAATGCGGAGGAAGAATATTGTTTTTATTATACTTTCTCCTTGAATATGTACCAAAAGAAGAATAGCCAGAATAGCTTTTAAGAGGCATTCAGCGATGGATCATTGATGGATCTGATGTGAACCTACCGCTTACTTCCCCCACAGCAAATGCTACCCCACATGTTTGTCTGCCATTAGGGCTTACAACGATTTCTGTTCATAATTTATGCATTGATTATTTATTTAGATGTATCCATTAATTGTTTACTGTTATTTGGACATTCTTAAGAACACACTTTTGTTCTGGTTTAATATAAAACATTTGAAATGTATGTTATTTTGAATAATAATCTGAAGCTAAAATCAGCAAATGTTGGGGATAATTGACAAATACAGTTATTATATTTAATGTGATTATTATATATGTTTAAACCAGCGCCATTTGTCTCTGTTGTATATCATTGTAAATGTAATACTGTTTGGACATTTAAATGTGGATCAGAAAATCGTGATTTTCTCATAATTATATAGGCGAACAAATAATGGATTCATACAAAAAAAACAGACTAAAGAAAATAATCCTGAATTGCAGCTATAGTTTGAATTGAGCTTTTTCCAAACCATCTGGCATCAATATAACCAAAAGTATCTCCTCAAGGAGCCTCACCTATCTTCTAACAAGTACTGAAATTAGGACAACTAGCCGGCACCAGCCAGTTATTTACACTGCACCGAGCCAAGTAGTCATTATTATTCAAATTCATTCAATTTCAAAAGTGGGGGTAGAGTGGTCTTGTGAAGATGGGGAGTTGCTGATAATTAGCAGCAAGGCATTTTGTTTGAACCCAGCCACTTCGACTTGGGATGCGCTACGAAGGTTGGGTGATAAACAAGCAATGGAAAAGCACAAGGGGAAAGAGAAAAGAGACAACAAGTTCTTTCATCTCAACACACACACACACACACACACACACACACACACACACACACACACACACACACACACACACACACACACACACACACACACACACACACACACACACACACACACACACACACACACACACACAGATAAATCCAAGGAATAATCAACTGTTGTGTTGCGGGTAGACAGCGGTGGAATTAGCCATCTCCAATCTGATTGTCCCCAGCACTTTAATCCCTAATGCAGATAAATATGGCTCTGAAGTCGTGAGGAGCGAGTGGCTGCAGCAGCCCTGGGTCTGGCCATCTAACAGCTTCTGTCTAAATGTCTTTGACTGTCGATGAAACGAGGCTGTGGCAGCGGCACTGATGTGATGTTAGCTCGCTCCCTCTGTTTGACTGTCTGCCCGCTTGTTGTTCGCTATAGGTATCATTGTTTCCATTCCATTTCACAGCAATCGGCCTTGGTGAGAGGAAAGTGCTTTTCTATCCTTGAGCTGTGTCTTTGTCATATCAAGGCCTCTAGCTTGAGCTGCAGATTCTTTCTAAGTCTGCCAGTGTGTGTGTGTGTGTGACCCCATGTGTGTGTTTACGCTTTATCTACAGCACAGGCCTATGGTTATTGCAGTTCATGGTGCATGCTTTTTTAAAATGTGTGTATGCACGAGTGTGTGAGTGAAGATGTTTGTATGAACACTACATACATTGAGGATGCTGATAGATCTATTGTAGGCTAAAAGAGTCTCTGACAAAAGGAATTGCATTAGTATGACAACAGACATTCAAGGCTTGTTGAAAACAAAGTCACAAGAACACATCTTTTATAAAGCACTTTCTACAAATTGTATGCACAAACACCTTCATTGTACTCTTTTATTTTTAAAAACTGACAAAACATTTTTTTTTTGTCTATTTGAATTGTCTGTTCTCTCTTGGTACATTTCTTTTGATGGATTCGTCTTCAGCTACCTGCTGATAGTGCCTGGTTTTGATTTAGTGAGCGTGTCCTCAATATAGCAACATTTTTGGCAAACACTTTTATGCAACTTTACAAAATGATTGCTGCCGTTTCCTTTTCACTTTTAATTGCATCCTGATAACCTGGGTAGTACGGTGCTCAAAGTAATTAATCACACACCCCTTTTGTGAGTACATTTGTAACACACACACACACACACACACACACACACACACACACACACACACACACACACACACACACACACACACACACACACACACACACACACACACACACACACACACACACACACACACACACACACACACACACACACACAGGGCTTTGGAAAGGTGATCAATCAACCTGCGACAATGTTCCAAACACACCATCATTCCCTCCATGGCTGCCTTTATCAACAGGCTAATTTGTCTCCCTCCGCACCTCAAACATTATGAGTCCTCACACATTTAGCCTCGCACCTTTCCCTCTTATCTTCATGCCCACCACTTAATACAGCAATTAGAGAGCTGGGGAGGTTGCAGCTTCCCATTAACTCTGGCCAGCTTAGGCTAGTTGCCACAATCACACACTGTAGCCCGCTGTGACAGCCACAGTATTTAGCTAACTCAGCCCGATAGTCCTCCCTCTATCTCCTCCTCCTCCCTCTATCTCTTATTTTCATAACACTTGCTGATATTCTTGTAACATTATTTCTCATCCCTCTTCCTGTTTGCAATTCATCCATCTCATATCCAGGCTCACTGTGTTGATTAAGCAATCAGCACTAGTAGCATTATGTAGGTAAACATATAAGCACTGCTGCTGTGCTCCCTCTTCCCCTCTTGGTTTCTTTATAGTTGCCCTTTGCTCGTTTCTGTTTGGCTCTCCGCCTCTCTTTCCTACGCTCTGTCCATTGCTCTCGCTTACTTCTCAGCTTTCATGTGCTCTCCTGCTCTTGCTCTGCCCTCATCCTCCAATCTTTCATGTTGATTTCAAAACTGGCAAGTCCACAGATGAAAAGTGGAATGGAGTCGCTTGAAGAGAGCCAATTTCCTCGTCTCTTGTGAAGATTAGCAGAGGCTCATTGGAACGTATGCTTTGTGTTAAAGAGCCTGCCAAATGACAGAACACGGTTGGGAGATTCATAATTATCTTTTCATTACTCTGCATGTATAATGACTGCCCCCATTATAACACTCAAGACGATGTACACAATTACATTACCCAGACAGCACTGAAACAGGTGCATCTATTGTGCATTACCCTTGATGTCTTTTTGATAACATGCTCATTTTCTTCATTCGTCCATTTGAAATGAGTGATTGACTGTCAAACAGGATACTTTGCATACTATCAAATTGCTTTGCGTATTGATATGGGTAACATTAACACAACATGTACAACATGTTCCTATGCAGCTTCAGCTTCTATGACAAAATGAATGCAATTTTCTTTATCGTGGTAGCAGCGCTGTTTGTTGTATTTACCATATCATCTAAATTATGTGTAATGTTTGGAGATTCAGTGAGACGTAGTGCTGAATAAAATATAGAGGTTATAGAGGGTAGAGCATCTGTTATAGTATATAGCCTATTGGGCTTTAGGAATTACTGCAGACAATACAATACTATACCTTAGATGTTATCTTTATTCCTGGTTCACCTGCTATTGATGTATGATTTCAGACAACGGAACATTTGTACCTGACTGAAGGTTTAAAGGGTTTAATGGATCCGGAAGAAAAATACATTACAGAGCCTGGGCATAGCACAGTCCTTGCATTCATGTTGCCTATAAACACATTACCTGCTTGAAAATACTCCTCCATCCATGTTTTAATTCCCAATCTTTTGAATTTCAAGCATACATTAGGAGAATAGATCTGGGTTTGTTTTCGTCTTGTTTCGAAAGTGAATGCACATGCAAACAGATCCACCATCCTGCACGTTTCACATACTCAAACTAGGGCTGCACGATTGGAAAAACCTGACATTGTGATTTTTCCCCCCCTGCGATATATATTGCGATATGAAAAAATACAGGAATTGAAGAAAAGACAGTTGTTATTGTCCGCAAACCATCCTTTCTTGAACTTTAATGCTATACAATTGGTATTTTTCTAACTATATTTAACCAGATGAAGGATTTCAGTCACGGATGTCTGGATCTTAAGTTATCAGAGCAACAAGCTGAGCTAGCTCCGTTAGCAGTGCCAAACTGCCCTGGAGAAATACATAAAACTACTTTATTCAGTGTTTTTACCTGTAATCACCCGGTCCGTTTGCTTTGGAGATTTGATTGTGATTGGTGGTTTGCTGTGCATGCAGAGCCTGCATGTCACTCACTCAAGTACCCCTGACATGAGAGCTGCGCGAGTTTTCCTTTTGTAGCAAGCAGCAAAAATAATTGTAACATGACGTGTTTGAGTTCATTTGCCTACTTAATATCGCACGTCCTAAAAAAGGAAACTTCAAACAAAATGTCTTTTTTTTTAATTTAAACTGCACGTCCTGCGATGTGAATATCGCGCATGCGCATATCACGATTATCGTCACGACAGGATATATATCGTGCAGCCCTAACTCAAACACAGTTCTACCCATAGTGCCAGAAGGTACAGATGCGAGCAAGGACTGAGTTTATGGGGTTTTGAATGAGGATGGGATAGAGAAAATGGGTGGTTTGGCTGTAGTATTTCTGTCATCCCTCCACAAACAGAAAAAACAACAGGACTGCAGGCTTGTGAATAGACTCTGTTATTAACCCCATAAATCACCAGACTGCTGATGGTTTCCATATATGAGACGATTCATCAGATTCTCTGCCTCTCTTTCTCATTTGCTGTCACATGTACACAAACAAAACACACACACACACACACACACACACACACACACACACACACACACACACACACACACACACACACACACACACACACACACACACACACACACACACATAAAGGCACACACATGCACATACAAGAGCTAAAAAAACAAAAAGTGTTTCAAATATTTCACAAACTAGCACAACATTACATCCTGCTCCCCAGTGTTGTTCAGTCTTGTTAATCTCCCTGCATGTACATATTGAGAGGAATATCTTCAGTTCAAAAAATAAACTCTATTGTTTCACACAGATTTTAAGAGATTTTGGTAGGTGGACATATAACCATCAAGGTTTGTAAGAGAGTAATAAGACGGAAAATACATTATACAGGTAAATGCATCAATCAGGTGCACATTGATAGTAAAACTAAAAGATTAGATTTATAGAGAACTTTGTGCTAAAATGTAGTCATCATCATAATAATTGTCTCTAATCCCCAGCCCCCATCTTTAACCACCTTACAGAAATAAATTGTGTACATACTGTACATACACATAGATTTTAAGCTGTAGAAACTGGAGACGTGAGCCACCTGCACCCCATGTCGCTGGGCCTTTAAGGCAGACCATGTGGGGCTGTATCGTGGCACCACAGCAAAGAAAATGCGCACAGTAAAGGCGGGAAAATAACACTACGGTTGGTAAGTAACTAACGGTAAATACTGACATTCCTACAGTAACTCATGGTGTAAGACAAGGCATTTGCCACCTTGGTTACTAAGGGAAAGATAATCCTGACTATTCTCATAGTTTCTCTAGAGAAAGTAGTGTAGATAAGATTATGGGTAATGAAGAGGAATGGATTGAGGCAAGGCAGAGGAAAGTAGGAGGGGGTCTTAACTCTGTGACCAGCAGCTTTTGTGATAGTGATTTAAGAGGTCAGGGAAGGAAGATAAATGCTTGTGCATTATTAATGCTGAAGGGATATAACTGGATGTGATTGGAAGTTTCTGCTGGTGCTCCTGCTATAGAGAAACGAAAAATTCATCAAAGTGCCCGTGTGTGTACTGTATGTATTCTCACATCACTGTCTCCTTAGATTAAACCACATTTGAATCTTTATTTGAGTCTCATCCTGTTTTGCATAGTGTAAAAATAGCACTTATCTGAGCCCTTTTTTTTTTCTTCCCAAAATGAAAGTCTACGCGAGATGAACTAAGTGCATCAAAATGAATTTTTAAACTCCATAGTGCAGAAAGTGAGCCTCATTTCTTTTCTACACTGCAAGGATATGCTGCAGCGATACAAACAAAAGATTCTGTTGATGTTTGTATTATTTATCTGCAGGTGAAGGAAGTCTGTGCACAGGTAAAATGGCAACTGTCAGTGGAGCCAAGTCATGTCCTTGTGCATGTGGATGTGAATGTGTGTGAGTGTCTGTGTGTACTGCACATATTTGTACATGTGTGTTTGTGTGGGAGATTGAGTGTAAGCTTGTGGTTAGCCGTCAGCCCCGGTGCAGATTGATGGCTTACAGACAGGTAATTTATGACCTCGGTTGCTGGAAGGGAGAAGGGTGACACGTGACTGTCCCCCGCAGATAAATAAGCGCCGCTCTGGGGCTCACATCACCTCACCCCTGCATGTTTGTGAAACAACAGTTTTAGCTCCTGCTCTTTTTTTGATCTTGTCAAACAGCCTTTGACTCTCTACTGGTCTTCTCTTTTTTCCGTTCTGTTCCTTCATTTCCCACACTTTTCTCTGTGCCCCTTTTAGAACCATGTACTCTTTCCCACCACCTCTGGTCCTCTTTGTTTTGCCCCCTCACTCAGCAGGGAGCTGGGGACTTTGACATGCCAGCCATCATTTACAGGAATGTGGTGTGAAATCGATCTCATGGAGAGCCCCGCTGCAACAGTACATTTGGGAGGGAGGGCTGCAGATTAATTTCAAGGTCTTTGTGGCGAAGCACATGGCCTGTCTCAAACAGAGAGAACATATGAAGGTGTGATATCATAATTCAATTTATCATGTGGAACAGCTACTGCAAGACAAGATAGTTTCATTTGAGCTGAAATAAACATCAAATATTGGCCTAGCTCAATCAATCCTTTTGTCTGTCCAAGTAATTCTTCCCCAGAGAGCATCGCTGTTGTGAGTGGGGCAGGGGCAGGAAGTGGAGAGGCAGAAAGTGAGAGAGATGTGTGAGCAGAGGTTGACTGATGGATGGGGAAGTTATTACACCGCTGGGAGGACGTGTCATTTATTGCCAGTTGCTTGTCTCTCGTTGCCTCTTGTTTCTTTTATGGCAGTGATTACAGAGCGGATGCATGGGCAAACATTTCCCTCAGAGATTCCCCATCAGCCTTATAAAACACATGTACACACAACCACACACACACGGACTGGATTTTAACCTTCCACAGATAGCTGAGCCACCAGCAGCACAGGCAGGACGTGGTGCAGGTAGGGGAGAAAGGAAAAGTTATTGGTCAGGTCTGCTGCAGGACCTTGTCAGTCCCTGATGTGACGACGTGCTAAAGTCACTGTCCAGCGGACCTTGAACAAGTTCTTCTGCTTCACTACTGGGGACCTGTTAACAAAAACAGTACCTGGTCAGACATTAGTGTGCCTGTTTAAGACCATGACTCTTTCCCAAATCGGTCAAGCAAAACGTCTGAGCAAGAGCTGGATGAAAAAGAGAAAACATCACACCCAATTATTTTGTGAAAGTGTTTATATAGCATGGATATGAATGTGTTTTATATAAGAACCATCACCAATGACATAGCTATTGCATGAAATTGTAAAAGTGTTAAAAAACAACTTACCTCAAAAGAGACCACATCTCATGGACTAAGTCAGCAGATATGATCAAATAAAAACATTATTTTATGCCTATATTTATTAAATGTGTTATACAAACTACAAACACATTTGTATGTGTTACTTTAACCCATTCATGTCAATGTCCCTGGGTTAGGGAAAGGATAAGGAAATAATACCACATGAATGTGCCAGTCAAAACATTTCCATGGTATCTTTAAAGCATTCTTGATAGGGTTGGCTTCTACTGCCATTTGATCTTGATTGATTTTTGTTGTGACACTAAATAATACTTATTATTTAAAAAAAAAACATGTTGAGTATTGTTAACAATGTTCTACACATCTTAACATTAATTTGTATTTAACAGAAGTATTAGAACTTCTCATATGTTCGGAAAAATGTATCAAGCAACTGTACAAGACCTTATGCAAATTATGATTGGTCAATAAGTAACTGATAAATATAAATCATTTAGTAAACCAACAACTGACCAGACATTCTGAGATACCGTCCCTCCGCTCAGCATCTCTGAGTGAGTAACCACAAAAGGTGGTGATGTCCGCTCTTGCTTTGCGCCATGGCAACAAGAAAGATATAGCATGGAAGATGCAACTTGCATATACAGCCCAGCCCATCCCTAATTTTTTATCCAAGGACAATTTAGTCATTCCTTTTCCTGGCACTCTGCCAAACCATGCTCTTCTTTGTTGTCCTATTTTTCATAATAACACTTTCTTCCAGGGCTAAACAATAACAGAAGGGAGGGACTTTAATAAGCTTCCATCTCAGCGCTGTGCAGCTCAGGGGCCTGTGGCAACAGTAACTGTGTGTATGTATTATTGATGGCTAGCACCTTGGCCTTGTGTTTGAGGGAACGGACCAGGAGAGAAACCAGGTCATCTACTGCACAATGCCGAAGGCCCAGCTGACTCACCCAACCAGCATTATTGCATTATTATTGCATTTCTTTCATTACTGCTATCGCCTGCCTTTTCAATACCTTTGGCTCGGACTCACAGTTCCCATAGAGTTTACCTTATGGCCTTATGGAGAACCTCTTCTCACTGCTAAATCTACTCTGTTACACATGCACTCCTATCCTGTGTCTCTGCTCTCAATCTGCTGTTTCTCCACATTCTCTGCCTCTCCCTGTCCTTTCTCTTTCTTCCCTTCTCTAGAGTTGTTTTTTTTCTCTTTGAAGAACAGCGATAACGATTTACCTTGGAAACACACCACTTCTATTCATTTCTGTTAAGTTGCTTCAAGGTATAATTTGCTGAATAAAAAAAAAAGGATGTTTTGGCTACAAACGTTTACCGTGTGTTTTACTCTGGGGTAATATTCTTGCCTCGTGGATGAATATTTTCTAACAGCCTATTTTTACGCATGGGTCGGTGCTAAGGTTGCAATTAGAATGGACAGAACGTTGTTGCTGAAAATTATGTTTTGAGGTCAAATACATGGTAAACACACCAGATATACCACATTGACCCCCCTTTGTGTTTTTTATTTTTTAGAGAGTACGTTATCTTGTTTTTCTGGAATTATATTATACTAGATGTAACATGTTAAAGGTGAATTCATTATAATTTACAGATCGAGTATAATGGTCAGTTTGTAAACATTGAGGCAGGACATTTCCATCCGGTCCTATTCCTCTGTCTGTCTCTGAGGAGGCTGTGTGTGTGCTCATTAATGTGCTGATTAAGTGTTCATTGTCTCGTATTCTTCAACTCGAGAAGATTTGACTCCTTTTATCTGCTTGTGAATGGTAAAAGTAATGGGGCTAAATGATACTATCACATCCTGCATGAGCCATTACTGTTTCGGCGTAATTGTGTTTCTCAGTATTATCAGTAGGTCAGCCCATTGCATTATCACACTCAGTGATCATGGAGATGAAGACGGCACTGAATTGTTTCCCAATTCAAACATGTGATAAAATCTTTTGAACCAATATAAATGCAACTTACTCTCATCTTACCTTAAAAGCACTGACAATTTTAAATTTGTCTTGATTATATGAATCTTATTTTGACTTTGATATAATGTGCTTAAGATATGTTATGCAGGTTGCTTATAATCCCAATGTTCTCTACACGAGGGGTTAAACTTAGCCTGCTGAATTTATCTCCAGCTTTTTATTTTATGTGGGATACAAACTGTCTAAGTACCACCAAATGGATTTATTGTTCATGCTTAGGCTGCATTGTGCTTTAATGATACTCCCTGCTGTTATACAGTAGTATTTAAGGTCTTTCATTCACTCTGTGCTATTCACTGACTACGGGAACATTTGCTTTGACTTTGCACTGAAAAGGAGACGATGGCTGTGTAATCAATAGGTCAACTGATCATGTTTCTGCTGTTTGAATCAGAGCAGAGGGTAAGAAATAGACCTGATGTGTCTTTATGAAAAGGAGATTATTCATAAGATTTTCTCCATATTTTCTAAATGTGGTCTTAACTATCAAAGCTCTAAACCAGCATAGAAACACCAGCAGCCCAGTTTGTCTGCATATACTGTATGTAGTTTCATATATGAGGAGGTGCACAAATGAGTCAGTATTGCAAATAATCATTATTTTCTGCCAAATATTAGTTTCCTGTCATGATCTAAAATGCAACAGTTTGCTCCTGGCTGATTTACTCGGGCTGTCCATTCTCATCCTGTGGCCGTCGTCTTTCATTTATTTGATACTGTATGTTTCTATGCTTTGTCCCATAAACTGTTTCATCCCAGCTCTGTTTATTGGCTAAGGCAGGGCACTGGAGGCCATTGAAGGCCAGCAGCCACACGTTCCTTGGGTCCTTCATAATTAGCTGGCCTGCAGCCTGGGGGCTCCATCAAAAATGAGAGAGGTCATCTCATCTGCGGCCATCCTGGCCAAGCTTTTTCCTGGGCTAGTTTTAAATGTGTTCAGCGACCCCAAACAAAGGACTTCCATAAAACACCATTCAGTGGCCCTGGGCAGTCAAGAGTCTCTCATGTTTTTCTTTTCTTTATGAATATTTCCAAAACTACTGTTGCATGAAGCCGCATGAAGGTAATGTCTTTCTCCTTTAAATCTTCCAGACTCTCTGAACACGGATCATCCACACAGTTGTGTTCTCCTCATTACACACCATGCACTTCATCATCACTTGATACCTGCACACCTAACTAATAATAATGGATAGTGTCAAAGCAAGCTTCTATCAGAGGAATAGCAAATGAGGGTTATATAACAAAAGCGCCGTCTATGACACCTTTTATGGATCATGAGTTTAACTTTGATGTATTGGGTTAAGTGCGGGGGAGATGTCTTGTTTTGCATTTGTGATCATTAAGGCTACGATGAGCTCAGTACAAAGGCGGTGGCAGGGTTTCTTCTAATTGCTTATTTACAACATCGAAATGGAGGAATCATGGGTTCTGCAAAATAAATTGGCTAGACAAATGGCAAAGAGGAAAATACGGGGTATAATTATGTGTTGTGAATTAAGGTCAAAATATATCTGTGTTACTGGATTAGGGCAGTGAGCTTCCAGGATTACGGCTGGCCGTTTAACCTTTGATACAAATCCTCACAAAACATTAGCAGTGGAAATTATGATATTTATTCTACTAAAAACGACTATTTGATGAAACCATCGTATGTTTTGTCCCCATTTGCATGCTCTGTGTGTCCTACTCTTAGCTTGCTCTCCACATGTCATATTCAACTTGTCTTGCTAAGCTCATCATTTATCTTCAGACTCCCATAATATTCAGACAGTGATGTCTTTTATGGCTATTATTAGAAATGGTGTCTGTCTTAAGAAGCTGGCACAAAAGCGTGAGTGGTCCCTTGGGCACTGTTTCATATCAAGGTTAACTTGTCTTGATTAGGATAAGGAGACGAGCGGTTGCCATGGGGACGAAGGAAACGACAGTGGCGAGGCGGAGTGACAGAAGTATGATGTTTCTGTTGCTCTGTGTACAACAAAGCTAATCTAAATAATGCATATATGTTTTTTTTCCTTTACTAGACTTTTCTTGGCAGCATTAGTCATGATTTAATGAAATACATCATGACTAACAGAGCGATCCCACTTACATAACCATCATGGTACAAATGACTATTTGCGGATAAATGATAAAAGTCTTGAACACAGTTAAATAAATAAATAAAATGTATTAATAATAATAATAAGAAAAATAAGGATACATTTTATTTATAGAATGCTTTTCAAGGTACTCAAAGCCTCTTAACACTTGCAGGATAGATTTGAGCAAATGAGCAGCAGAGTTTTGGGTGTATTGGAGATATTTTAGGAGTTTGAATGATGTGCTGTACAGACTGTTGTTGCAGTAGCTGTTTCTGGATGTGAAGAAAGCAAGGATCAAGGTTTCGACAGCAGATCAAGAAAGTGTTGGCATTCATATTCATATTGCAATCCAACTTTGGCAATTCCTTGATTTTGTTTATGGAAATATAACAGTAACTTGACAGATTGTTCCAAACTATTAAAGGCTCCTATAGTTTCCCATTCACTGATGGGTTTTGGTTCGCCGAATGATCTATTGCTTTGGGAATTCTGCCATCTGTCATTGACAAATATGTTGTTCAGAAAATTTGTCATTGAACTAGGTCAATCTGAATGATATTCAAAACATTACATTAAACTAATATAAAAGCCCTCTGAAATGTCTGTACTGTATGAACTATCCTGTAAACAATAAAAAGATCAATAATCTAGAGCCTGTCTTTGATGGAAAAACTCATTTATTCTATTATTTAACTCCTTTTAGTGACTATTAAAGGGTCTTTATGCTAAATCCTCTTTAAATTATAATCCTAAATTATGTAAAAACCCTAATCGCAATCTGTTACTATCAAATGGGTCATCATCATTCATTAAAAAAAAAGGTGTAATTATCCAAGAGATAGCTCAGAATGGTACTGTGGATAGTTTTTTATAAAAACTTCTATTCTTTTTCATTTTGACCACTCGTATAATGCTAAGTACGTTGAGTGGCCTTTCTCATGACACCCACTCCTTCAATGGAGTCGATCCAAATCCTCTTCAGCATACTTTTCCTTTGGCAGTGCCTTGAACACTGCATAGATAATCCTTGGAGGAGAGGGCTAATGCCCCCAGATCGGCCCCTTGAGAGGCGCTATCCTCGCATCCCTTCTGCAGAGCTTTCTCCTCTCCCCCGGTGCCGACCCCAGCAACACAATAATTACTGAGCTCAACCAGCCTATCACTGCAGAAACCTCCCTCCCCAATCTCTATTATCCACATCATGCAACGATAATTTGACTTGCGTAGGTGCTAATTTCATATACGTTAAAATGCAATTAGGAAAATGTGTCTTTTTGACGGGCAGAGGGATTAATGCTAAGCTATGATGCCACCGGTCTTCAGAGGGTTCAGGCTTATATTGGGTATGAAGGCCCCCGCTTGGCAACACCCATTATCGGTCATCATGTTAATAACCCCATATTTCACATCTCCATTTGATGTGCTACATTTAATTAAAGTGTGAGGTTGTGTGACGAATGAATGGCTAATTGGAAAGCACCTTTTGAACATTCCCTTTGCTCTACACCAGATGTGGTTTGGTATGGGGTTGAAAGAAGTTTTCATATTTATTTTCCGAAGCCAACATGTAACCTTCTATTGTAAATGTTGCCAGCCTGGTAAAATGGTCACATTCTGTATGATGTGAAGTGCCCCGTCAAAAAGACCACTTCCAAGCATCTCTGTGCCACTTGCAGTACAGTATGTACACTAATTGTGTTTTCTTTTGTAATTTCTTTCACAGAAAAAGAGGATTTGTCCTCCTTTATGGTGCAGTGTTGTATGGCCCTGTGTTTGTGTTATGTTTAGAAGGCATGGTGCATATTTTAAACAAATACACATATACAGCTCAGCTTCCTGCTCACAGTCAAGGTAAACGCCCTGTCTGCATTGATATTACACATTATTGGAAATGTGCACTGGCCTCCATCTCCGGTTTGGAATCTTAGACATATGCTTTACCAGATTAGTTTACAGCTCATACAAATGTAAATCTGAAATACAGGGGTGGAGTGTGCATAGAAAATGATTAATACATTCCTTGCAAAAACTGAATTTCTCTGGCAGGTATTTCTCCCTTTGAAGGCTGGTTGCAGAGAATTGAAGCTAATCTGACATTTTATACATCTCAGACTATTTAGGGAAAGATATGTGAAGATAGTGGTATATTTTCCTCTCCTACCTCAGCATTCTCATCGAGTTGGGAGGATGATTATAATGGATTTGCAGGAAAGTGGTGTTAACGAGTTTGCTGTTTAGAGGCTACAAAAACTTTTTGAACCTCTGCAATAACCATGAAGGGTATTGGAATATGATGTATGCTCAGTTCCCCAGTTTCCCGATCCTACATATTCCTGAGGACTTTGGACTGTTGTTTCACCTGCCACACTCTTAAGATTGAGTCCCACCCGACCAGGCTGATTTGTTGTTTTGTTTGTGTTCT
This sequence comes from Notothenia rossii, assembly GCF_949606895.1. NCBI lineage: Eukaryota > Metazoa > Chordata > Actinopteri > Perciformes > Nototheniidae > Notothenia > Notothenia rossii. The sequence continues at coordinate 71,447,945 of NC_136902.1, forward strand.
GCTCTGAAGGAGACCCAACAAATTACATTTGCTTAAGAGAGACCGTTAAACAAAGTCCATTACAAACAAGTTGGCACATTTACTTTCACCCTTTGCCAAATTAAAGCCTTGATTTTAAAGTTGCACTGAGCTTGTCACACCGTTGGCTGTTTTCCCCGTTCCTCAGCTTGCCAGCATCGGGCTAGCGTCTGTATTTTTTCATCATTTGTACCTCACACTGTGTAGTAATGACTCCCTGGAACTTGATTAATACAAGTATTGATTTTTTTGTTAAATGTGAGATTAGATGCAAGGACTCCAGCACTTTTCATCAAAATGCACTGGCACATAATTAAATTGTCTGTTTATATTTTATGACTGTACACATTTAATAAATATTAAAGTCATGTTTGTATTTTTTAACCCACAGGACGTCATACTATATGGTGTGTAAACAGAAAGCAAAGATGGAATACTAATATCCATGGTACATACATACATGAGTGTTTGGAGTAAATTAACTCTTTATATAAGTGTAAAGCAAGACAACTCTGTCTCTGTGTGTGGGTGAGTTCTTTGCATATTTGAAAACAATTACACCGTTTGCTTCACACTTGGGAAGCAAGGTCATGCAGTGTTGAATCTGGTGCAAATATGGACACAAAGCGTTTAATATTAATACACTTTGATTAGGGCCCTTACCCTGAACTGTGCAATAAGTACTTTTACCTACCACTAATTTATTATCTAACCAACACAATTTAAATAGATATGACAATCATTTATATAATCACTGAAGCAATATGCACTTAAAACTGGCAAATGTATACAGTATGTACGTGTGTCGGGCATGGAAAATAACACTGCAATACCCCAATCATTTATATTCAAAGTTCTGCTGTTAAATATTGCGCAAATAAATACATGATATATAAATAAAACACTCAATAAAATGCTCAAACTGGCATTAAAATACTGTTGAGGAAACAAGTTACTGTGTGGCTGTTCAATTTAAGTCCGATAAAATATTTTTTTGCATATTTAACAAATATTAATTTAAGAACATGGGGAAAAAAATCGAAGCTGAATTATACATTCTCTTTAGAGTGCCATGCTTTTATCTTCAAGTGAGTCACCTGATCCCCTTTCTCATTCCTCTACTCTTGGACCTTCTCTCCCTTGTCCATCATCTCTGCTTTAGCTATAAAAAAACACAAATACCCCAACCCACACACACACACACCCACACCCACACCCACACCCACACCCACACCCACACACACACACACACACACACACACACACACACACACACACACACACACACACACACACACACACACACACACACACACACACACACACACACACACACACAGACACACAGACACACACACACACACACACACACACACACACACATACTGTACACATACACACACACACACACACACACACACACACACACACACACACACACACACACACACACACACACACACACACACACACACACACACACACACACATACACACACACACACCACACACACACACACACACACACACACACACACACACACACACACACACATACTGTACACATACAGTACACATACACACACAAACACACACACACACTCACACTTATACAATTTCTGGGTACTGGGATTACGGACTGTGTCCCAATGCATCCATATTTCAGAGTTGTATCTCTGGTGTCACTCTTCATCTTGTCTTTGGAAGCAACATGGAGGATCCAGCTTGTGTTTAAGCATGTTTATGTTGCTGACCCAGTTACTGGACTATTTCAGCGTTATATACGTGGACAGGGTGGGGCAGAGCCATAGGCATCATTTATATCAATTTAGCTTTCCATTACAAAGTATGGATACACACAAACAGGTGTACGTGGTCACACATACACACAAGGATGCAAATAAGGGTAAGGCTCTGCATGCGTGTACATGTGTGACATGCACTGTTTGGCGTAACCAGGCGTTGAGCTTCTCTTCCCACACTAGATATGCACACCTACTGTATAGAGATTCTATAGATGCAGTAGAGAAACTACATTGTCTAATACAAGCAGTGAGCTCATGGCTGATGGATAATTTAGGACCTGAACTATGTAGAGGAAGTGGTTAGATAACCAGGGGAAGATAGAACCACGAGGAAGGCTCTAGCGTTTCATTTCAAATCCAAGGTATTTAATAATGTAGAAAGCCCTTTGAAAGCTCAGTCGAGTATTCCAGCACAGAGGCTGTCAACAATGTTGGGAAAGTTGAAGGCACAGCTTGTACCGAGCAGTGTTAGTGACGTCTTTGGTAACCTGCGTATTTGTGTGTGGGTGTGACCAAGATGTATGTGAGTGAGAGCATGCTAACATATGCTGTTGTAGGATCGTATTGTGAGTTCAATGAAAGCAAAAACAATACAAGATGACATTTCCATTGTATCATAAGCTGACCGATATTTGACAGAGGTTTTCTTTTAAAATAATAAATAATACGTATCCTGACATGTCCCTGATCCCGATAAACTGTAGGGAGAAAGGTCGGTGTGCAATATTGGCTGCGAAATAAGTTGACCTTTGCCATACACTGAAAAATAATTATGACATACAGTATTTAAAAGTATTACATCCACATATGATATTAATTGTTGATTGATTCATCTTTACTGAGATTCCTCTCAATATTTGCCTGGATCTGACAAGATTGTGGATGCAACAATGTCTGTTGCTTTACAACTGTAACAGTTGTGGTTGCTACTAGTTGCACAACGTTTGATGGAAACTGAGCGCAGTTAGCAGATATATAATGATAATGATACAGATTAATAATTTTCAACATATAATGATTTTTTTTGATTAACTAGAATTGCACTTATCATTTTTCCTTTGGGATATAATGTGTATGGATATAAACATATGTATTTTATAATTCCAGTCATTGCCCTGTTCTTAGATGAAGTCCATGTGTAAAGTGCACCACTAAGTGTACCCATTATATATGTCTGGATCCCCAGTAATGAGCAATCTCATCACATGTGAACAAGTTACTTCCTTCTCTTTATGGACACATTCTGCATGCACACAAACACACACTGCTCATTCACCACTCTTGATCATTTGTATTTGGCTTGTGGGTTTTAAAAGAGAGATGTTCCCTCTCTTGTGTCAACAACAAGTGTACTATCTCAGGCAATACAACTTTAGCTAATCTGTTCATCAGCTTTTATGATGGGTTATCATCTTGTGCTCATCTACGCAGGTAATTATTGAAGGACACACACTGCATCATTTATCCTTGATCCCGCTGACAACACATCCATCTGTTTGTCCTTCACAACGCTGCTGTCAGTCAACGTGCGACACCACTTGTCCTTGTTGCAAAGCTTGTTGCTGGGATTGTGAGATTGATGCATTTGCAAACCTTTACTGCTCCTGCTATGCTGTAAGCTCACTCTATAGGATCTATGTTTGTAGAGAGCAGTACGCTCGTCATTGGGATGTGTCTCTGGGCCTGTGCTCAGGTTCCTGCTGGTCTCTGAGGTAATTGTCATGATGTTCTCACTCTGAAACTAAGCCTGGCAGCTGACATCATTGACCAACTCCCTTTTCTGTCTTCTGCTGTCAGGATGACACCATCCTTCCTTCGTTCAGCAACAGTCGTAGGGAGTTTGGTAGAATTGGCTGTTGAAGTAATTAGAATGCACACTTCTTAGGTCCTTACACAGATATGCTAATCCAATCCATTAATCTTGTCCCCTTGCATTTAAACGTTGGAGCCAGATGCTTCACCGGTTGTTCCTCACACTCTAAACTCTGTACATGCTCTGCTGTTGTGCTGAGAGAGAGCAATCTGCTGGAAAATAATCAAGGCCGCCCTGCCAGGACATCACTATGGTAACTTCCATCCACTGCGTTGGATCTGTAGGTTAATAAGGCGCACTGCTATGAAGCCCCGCCCCCCTCACATCACTCAATAACAGTGGGTCCACTCTGGCCGCTGGTTATACAATGACCCATTGATTAGATTGGTCCCCCCCTCCTCCGTTGTAGTAGAACAATATACAAATCAGTTGTTTATTTGAATAAGTGCATGAGTTGAATCAGTCCAAAGAGCTGACACTGAATATGGGCTGTCTGTACAGTTCAAAGTGAGCCTAAAACATTGGAAGTATATACGTTTATGGTACAGAGACCCAAACCTAAAGTTCTGCTGTTGGGATCAGTAACTGTACAAACATGTGCTACTAATCCACTAAATCTCAAAAAGCTGCTTATTCCTTGTTATTTGCGTCACCTTTTCATTAATAACTAAATGTGTCCCATAATTATTTGATAGGACTGTAATTTAAAAAAATACTCAATTGATAAATAATTCACAAGTTTCTCATAATTCCATTGGTAACCCTTTGTTTGAGATGTTGGCTCAGTACTATTTGACTGTACTCTGTAGTGTAAATATTAACAGTACACCTTATTGAAAATGTTATTTACAGTATGTCAATTAGTATACACGTTATTCATGAAATAAATTCAAATCCATTTCAAATCCATTATTCCTACAAAAATAGTGTAAGCTAAGTGAAATTAAATCATAGGTTATATTAACAATTGAGGATTGGCAAACTTTTGGGAGGCATTATAAATCTAATTTAGAGCAACACACCCCTCCATAGTGGCCAGTAGAAAGTATGTGTACTTTACACGCCTGCAGCTGCTTCACAGGGAAAGCCCTCCCTCTCTCCAATGGCTGCTAGGCTGCTTGAATTCAAATGTGATGCTCGATGTAGCCTACGAATGTCTTGTTTTTTACATGGGATGGCCATATTTGAAATTATAAGTGTACAGTAGTATTAATTTCCCAAGTCAGGCTGAGAAAAACTGTGTATTTTTATGAAAATGAATGGAAAACATCACCACAAATATATTTTTGGTTTCTCTGTCATCATAACTTTAACACAATATACTACATTTTCTGTAGGACATCTTTGGAGAGAGAGTATTTTTTTTAAATTGAATATTTTCCTAAACATATTCAAGAGATATATGTATAAACAAATATATGATATTTATTTATATGATAATAAAATACAAACTCACAGTGTATTTGTGATTTTGACAATGCTCTGTATTCACAAGCAGGGTTAAGGGGCTTCCAGTACAGTATATACAAATGTATACCATAGCTCGTAAGGGTTGCTCTGGTAATCAAAGCTACTCAGTACATGGCACACATTGCCCTACTGTTTATCCACTGTGTAAATTCATGTCAACAGTATTTGTATAATTTGTTTTGCCAGCTGCAGTTGGAGTGTGGTGTGGATTTACTTCAGTAAGTCTACATCCCCTCTCCACAGCATTGTAGCTTCTCTGGCCCATCGCTGTTCACTGGTCGCCACTTTATCAGCTTGATCAGGTGCTGTTACACAGTGTTGGGTCTGGTAGAGCGACGGAGGGGGGAATGTTTTCTTTTTTCACTTCATGCTTTGGTAGCCACGGCTTTGTTGACCAGGGTCTCTCTGTATGTGTGCTTTGGGCTCGACATGAGGACAGTGCAGGATCAGGGGGAGAATCAGTGGAACAGAACTTGACAAGTGCACATGAAGGTTCCCCCTGGATGAGATCGGATAGAAAAATACCCTCTCTGTGGGGGAAACATTTCATTCAACATGTGTTTGATCTTGTTACATCTTGTTTTACCTTGGTTGATCTGAACGCATGATTGCAGATGGACTATCAAACGTCTCTGAAGATACTGTGTAATGGAAAAGAACGAGTCCCACTTAAACTTTACGCTATTTGGATGATGAAATGTTTTGAGTTGGTTGACTTAGCTTGTTGTACAAAGAATATTAAGAGGTGATACCACTCTAGTTGTTCCCATGATGGACAGAGCAGATGCTACTTTTTGCTCTTCAGGAAAATGTAAACATATCTTGACTTGGAGGATAACTACACCCATTTTACACCAATCACCATACAGTGCTGTGGACTGTGAAACTAGTTGTATGTTTTCTGTGTCTTTGGAGTGAGCTCATTCAAGTCTGAGCAAATAATGGACCATGTTTGAGAAATCTTGGCTAAGGATTGTAAACTACAAATGTCTTTCCTGCATTAAAAACTGAGGTCGTTTCGTGTGAAAGACATTACGGGTGTTAAAGAGGCAATGATGGTTCAATGCATTACAAACCAGTTATACGGACTTGCTACATATTACAGACTGTAGGTAGACGATTGGACATATAAGCATTGATTTAGACAGCGGAATTTTTAATCAGTCCCTTGCCTTTCAACACTATTGAATTGCAAGACTCAGTTGAGGGAGAGTCCGTTTAAAGGAGTGCTTACAAAACAAGAACACATATTTTATTTAAAAATCTCTATGCATCTGTTTTGTTGTAGTTCAATTTGTTTGGCAAGGGTGCTGCAACCTATAGCAGCATCTTACAAACATAAAATGAAGAATTGTACAGCTGATAATGTGGAAACAAAGCACACAAGAACAAACTGGATTTTAGATCTGAGGCAGACAAAGAGCAGAATATTTTTTTCCCCAAATTTTTGATTTTGCACAGTTTTGTATTGCAGTTGAATCCTTTTGATTTTTTACATATACAATTCTTACAGATGTGTATAGTGAAAACACATTAGCCAAAATAATATGAGGGAAAAAACTTCTTCACTTTGTTTTCAGGATTTTTTATTTAAAACAAAAATTCAGATAAAGTTTGAAAATAGAATATTAACATTTAAACCATTCACAGTTGTGGCTTAAATAGATACATAAATACAACTGGCAAATTATATGGAGCACAATATATGTATACATTATATAAAAAATGGTAGCATGACCACAGTTGTCCTTAAAGAGGGATTTTACAATATGTCACTGTGACTGCTTCAGTCCAGTAAAACAGGATACTAACTAGTTCAACATTCAAATAATGATTACCTTTTAAAAAGTTTACTGACGTGCTCCGACTACAGAAACACAGTGAACATTGACGTGTGTGTAAATATAATCTGCTCAGCGAACCCAGATTTGTCACTTGGCTGGAGGAAGCTCTGCACGGCTGGCAGTGTCACTTGTGTGCGATGGCTTCTGTTGTGATGGGTAGTTGATTATGGCTCATCTGGCTGCCAGCACCCTCAATCAACATCCACGACTAAAGGGATGAGGAAGAGGGATGTTTCTCTGGGCCTGGATTCTGTAAATGCCAGTGTGGAAACATAAGCCCTGTGCATTATTTCTAAGCTCAATTTCCACTGCTTTCTCTCTCTCCTCTCGCCTCTTTCATGCTCCTTCTCATTCTCTCCCTGTCAGCTTTCTACCCCACATCCCCTTCCTCAGTCCCTGCGCCACAATCATAAAGAAATGTTTATGAGCCAAGCTTGGAAACGTGACCCAAGCCACCCTGTCCCCACGTCTCCGTCACCTGATGTATTTTCCTCTAACCTCCTGTCTCCATGCCAGAGTAAAATTGGCCACCCCTTAACATCTCCTCCAGCCCCAGCAGACAACCTCCTCCCTCTCCCCCTAGCCTGGCTCAACCCGGGCTGCCAGTCTGCTGTTGTGCGCTCTGCACGCTCCAGTGCGCTGTCGGCTGGTGACAGGCTATTTGGGATTTACCCACTGCTGCTGTGCCTGTCTCTTCATCTGCAGCCTTTCATGGCAGTAAAAAGCAGTCTCTCCTCCCTTATCCTTTTCCTCCCTTCTCTCCCCCCCTCACCCTTCAGCTCAACTCATTCCACCATCCTCCCACTGCCCCCTCCCCTCTCGCCATCTATGCTCCTAATCCCATCCTCCTAAAGACTGTAATTGAGCAGCGCGGCATGCTGGGATTAGGACTGTTATTGGGGGGTATTCTCATTGCAGGAGAAATTTGGGTGAAAGTGTGGGTAACTAGAATCTACTGACACTCAGATGCGCGCCGATGGCTGGGGAATAAAGGGTGTGGGGAAGGGGGTGAGTGTTCAGAGGCGGGGTCAGCTGAGGGAACTGTAGTCACCGGATCCCTGTTCTGACAAGGTTGATCTCCAGGTCACTGCTGATATCTAACAAACTGACAGAAAATCCATAAAACCATAACGCTTAAACAATAAAGCATCAGCTCCTACAGCCCAATACGACATCAGATCACTGAACAATGATGGACAGATAGTATTTTCCATATAGTATCCAACATTTGGAATTACATCTCACAAGAACTACAGTATGGGGGCAATTTGAGTGACTGATAGCTTTTAATAGCAATCAGTATGAATCCATGGCTTGCCAGCCAATCTTATGTGCTGAGAAGAATGTATGGCCTGGCACGACAGGGTGTGTGTTGAGATTTACTGGTTGGCCAGTAGCAGTGCTGGCTGTTTAGATGTGTTAGCCAATTCTTATTGATCAGGTCTTTGGCCCTTGATCCTGTATTTCAAGGCAACCCTCTTTTTATCCTCCATCAGGAGATAAGATGAAAGGGACTACACAGAAAGACTGATTTTAAGTTTTTCCCCTCACTCCCCGAGTTAATTGAGGGATTTGCCATGACCCAGATGAATATTGATTCCTAATGGAAAGCAGACTTCAATTGTCAAATAGCTTTAGTAGGCCATTGAGGCGGTCAATACAAAAAAAAGCGTTGATGCATCGAGCCGTATCCGAAACGGTTAAAAGTGTTTAGTAATATGTGACGCTAAGTGTACATTTGTAGTGAAGTGTGCAAGTTTTTGATCGGCCAAGTTGTCATGAGGCCAGCATGAGGTGGGATGTGTATTTAAACTCTTTAGGATTTAAAAAGTCTTGCAAACTGCTGTGGAATCATCAAGTTTATTTCCCTGTACTTTGTAAGCTGCTTAAGTCCTGTGCCAGCTTAGCATTGCCATATTAACATCACCCAGTGAGACAGCTCTGACAAGCTCCCTTCCTCCACAGTTGCCTCACGCTCCTACTGCCTGACTGGCAATGTGGGGGAGAAAAAGGTCTTATGAACTGACACACACAACCACATGAATACACATGAGCATACGCCTTTTGCCACAAACACACACGCTGAGCAGACGTGATTTTGGGCACTTTACATTAAAGCTTTGCACTTTGATATCAAGCAACACTTGTGCAAGCTTTAATGGTTGCAAAAATAGTATTTTTTATACCTAAAACGTGTAGTTGAGGTATGTAAATGCTATGATTGACAAAGCTTAATGTCATGTTACTAGCTGATCAAGTCCATTTGCCTGCGTGTCTCTGGCTGGTTTCCCTGTTTCCTCACTGCTGAGTTTCAACTCCTGTGCCAAAGGAAATGTTGGGATGTGGAGAGTCAGGATTATAGAGTCACTGCACAACACAACACATTTTAAAGCAATATACTTTTAATTAATGACATGTCATGTAAGTAGTTTGCACTACATCATGTTATATGAGTCCTCCTACTACCCTTTGACTTTATTGACTGCTTGTTAAGTTTAACAGTCACTATGTTATCCCTGTGTGTTGTTAAGTGTGAAAGTTGTAAATACTATGGTTCCTATTTGGGAATGATGGGAAACAACTAAATGAACACATTTTGGTGCCCATTTATTTTTACTGTGCGCGATGTGGAAAAACACCGGAAGGAGAAGTTTATGTAAGAGTGAATAACAGAGGCACATTATTTTCAAGAGTGTGATACCTGTGGCTCTAGAGTGCAGCTTCCACCTGATCTGTGTGTCAGTCGCAGCGGACAAAACGTGTCAGATGTTCACTGTAAGTTTTAAGACACTATTACTCATGCTAAATTAAGCTGTTTTTCACGGAGAGCAATTATAGAGCATGTCAAGTGTCAGGGCGTTAAGAGTGTAGATTCATATTTTAACTAAATAGTATTTGCTTCAGTTCAATGTATGAAGACGTTTTGAATTGGATTGCTGTCAGGTGATATCTGCTATGGTAGTTTGGACCCCATCAAGGTTTTTTTAGTTTTTTTATGAAGGCACACTTTTCCCCCACACCCAAACATGAGCTATTCCTCTCTTCTGAGACACAGTGTGAACATGGGATGAGCTTCGGCTTATGACAGGTCCAGCCTTTTGTCTCCTCTTCTGTCACTGGCTAAATTTAACATGCATAAGCCTCTTACCAATACAGATGCAAACAAGACGGGCATTTATTGGTTCTAGCTAAACAGAGGTATCATTATTATTGAAGAAATATACGATATGCACATTTGGCTGTCAGACTGATTTCAGGGGGAATGCAAAGCAATACATTTAGAAAGTGAAAATGTAATTCTATTCATGACATTCTCTATAATTCCTCAATATTGTAACATTCATATTATGTGCCAGGCCTTTCCTCTGGAGGCTCTGTCATTTCAAAGCCTTCTGTTTTTATAATAAAGACCTTATAATGGTACTTAACATTTTCATATTGCCTTCCACCAGCAATTTACCCCTTTCAAGCTATTCCTATTGCCCGCATTTTTGACATAAAACCAACTATTTACTTCAGACCCCATCTTTTTCTCAGCGAATGATGGCAGGGAGAATGGAGCCCAGGCCTGGTGTGTAATTCATAATATGCAGTGTATGATTTGTCTGGGTAATGAGAACAGAGCTCTTTTCTATAAGCTATTCCCCGCACCCTGATTGATTAGGGCCTGGCGAAACAAAACTCACTGGATTCATGCCTGCCGTAATGCTCTGAACCCCAAGAAAGAACATTAACCTAGATGTATTGCAATAAAATATGCACCTTCTTGTGCCTTATAAATCACAAAGTAGGCAGAGATTACAGTGAATGTTACTCTGGTGTGATCAGGGTCAGCCCGTTTTCTCCTTTCTCTCTGCTTCTCCGCCTCGTCTGTCTGGCTTCTTTCTGCTGGGACAGTAAGAGCATGTCAGAGACAGACCACAGGGTGGGGTAGGAGGACACAGAACCAGCCATATGTCTTCACTCTGCAGCACAGCAGCCATAGGGGGAGAAGGGAATTCAGCCTAATCCATTGCACAGTTTGTGAACAAATGGACCCGCAGATCTCATTTGTTCACTTTTTTTCTTTCAAGCTGTATTTCATACTCTATATCTGCCTTAATTAAGAGTTAATAATGTAACTAATTATGGGTTCATTATTAAGGGAATCCTTTTGAATGGATAAAGGTTTAGCTCTACAGTCATTTGTCTAATAGTTTCCTAGAAACATTTGGAGAGACAAAATGAACGACGTGTATTATAAAGCCCAAAAGACATGCGTTCTTACTTAAGAGGTTTTGATAGCCATATGCGTTCCCTTTGTTCTGCAGTATATTCCATGGTGTGGGCGCTATACTGTGCCCTGAGGCTGTGTTGTTCGTGAGTAATGGCAGTGCAAATGTAAACACAGCGTTAGGGAAGCAGTTCAATCATGTGCTCATGCTGCGACCTTTAATATTCAACCTGAATCTCAGTTTGACATGAACTTTCATAGCATTGACAAGAGAGACTTATTGGCCCAGCCATTCCCCCTGGGTAAAAGTAAAAGACCTGAACAACGCCTAAACACACACAGACACACATGCACTCACTCTCACAACAGACACACAGGAGACAGGAAGACAAACCGTTACTAGATCAGCGTGCCACATTAATGCAATTTAGAGATGAGTAACAGCGAGAAACACACAGCATATTATCAACTAATGGCTTTGGTGTTGCAATCTGTCTAACAGCAAATGTGCATGCTGATATAAAAAATATCACTACCCATGCTTGGAAATGTTTCTACTGCAAAGAGCTGATCATGAAACAACACATGAAAAGAATAGGTCCTTAAGAATGCTTATAAATACCTCAGGTTCTACTATGATGTTTACATTTGACAGAGACCAAATAAACGTACCACTTGAACGAAGGACAGCTTGCGTTTATGCTAAAAACTTGTTTTGAAGCTGTTGCCAGTTGAGCGGCATGACACCGACAGCTGACATCGAACCAAGAGCAGCATAATACGGTTGGGTGTATCTGTGTGAGTCTTGACAGCAGTCAAATGTGTCAATCAACCATATGAGTCCCCTGAGTTTTCCTGAGTGACACATTTTATTGGTTGCTACAACTTTCTTCCCAAGGATGATCTAATACTATTGTCTACCGGTGTCAGTTACGCTCAGGTTCAGTGAGATCAATGATTCAAAAGCAACTGATTTAGGCAAATGTAGCTCAGTTATCATGTTAAGATTTGATTTCCTATAACATATAACTGGGCTGATTCACAAATTGTTGTTGGAATGAACATCTGCTTGCTATTCATGTTCATATTGTAACTTCAGAAACATAAGAGGGCCATATTGTAACATAAATCATTGTTGCACGATATTTTGTCTCTTATTGGCAGTCATAAGAAATTCTTCATTACGTCTTCATGTTTTCTCTTGCTTGAGGATCCAGCAATCAGCAGAATCTGTTATAATGAAGTTAGACTGGCATTTAAGAGGAAAGCACAATCAGTTTTGCATTAACGGGAAACATTAGATGAAGGTTTCACGCCCTGACTTTAAGCCTGCAGCAGTGAGCATTCCTTGGAAGAAGTGCCCGAATGTCTCTGGGTTATTATTGTGCTCGTCCTCCCAGGATGGAGCTGGTGGCAGTAGCTGCTCAGAGGTATTGGGAAACTAACAGGATTAACAACTCCTTCCCCCACTCGCCCACTTTGGCCCTCACATGTGCATATAAGAGGCCATTTCTATGGTAATGCTCTGTTTACATGGATGGGAATATAATCTATTATTTGGCTTTTCAGCCATAAAAACAAATGACAAAGTGTGTTTTTTCTGCTTTACTAGATTCCTATCCGCTTTGTTCCTGATTTTGGTTTTCTAATGGGGAACAAATAGATATCCACACTCGTGATGAAAGAGACCCCCAGGATAGTAAATAACTGGTGTGCAATTTCACTCCAGGCTCAGGAAGCTTTCCACTTCATAGAGATGGCTCTATCTCTGTATTCATTCCTATTGCCCAAATAAGAAATGTTTCTTCTTTGAAACATTATTTTATTGAGTGGTTTCTCTGCATATTTGTAAGTCCCATTCATGATATTCATGAAAGAAAAGCTTCAATAACAACATTCAACAACATAAACATAAATATATTAACATATATTGTTAATCTGGGGGCACGACAGGGAAAATATACATTTGTCAGCCAAGTCTAAATCTTGTCTTTTTTGTTTTAACATACATGCATTTGTACAACTGTCAGATAGAGTATGTATGGATAACTGTATAGCTAATATGTTAGTAGTGAGCCTTTAGCATTGCTAGCTATACCCCTGATAACATAATACTTGCACATAGAGAAGTAAGAAGCTCATTAATCTTACTTTCAGCAAACATTGTGTTTACGTAAAACTCCTTCTTAAAAATGTCACAACATTCACTGTGTAAAAGTTGATCTCTGTGTACTATCATGCCAGTCTTAAGTGTAACAAAAGGTTGTTCAGCTATTTTGTTACACACCACTGAGAATGACGTTGTACTGGTTCAACTGTCCACACGTTGATCATAGGTCAGATTTTCATGGTTATTGAATTCCATGATATAAGTTACAGTAAAAGAGGCAACATCTTGCACATGTAAGCGTTACTTCAGATGATCTGTTTGTGCCTTCACCTAGTAAAGCCACCAACAGTGCAATATAAAGTGATCGGTCCAGCTGCAAACACAAATTCAATTTAAAAACAAATGATACAACTGCATGTAGCCACATGATCTGTATAAACACAATCTTGGAGGCAACGCTCTTTCGTCCATAGTGCAAGCAGCTTCCTGTGAAGCCATGACATTGTACAACAGGTGTTTATGCAAAGATATCTCTCGTTGTGCCATAAAATAGGTTAATGTCACCAATAGCTTTGCACAAGTCAATGCCATTTATCCATTATAACTTGTCTGTATTGAGTCAAAGTACATTAAGTATCATATTTAATATAACAAAATAGACCAAGCAGCCAGAATAAAATACATAACGTGTTTTCTTTCTGGTTTGTGATCTATATCTTAATGATTTTGAGCACAGCACCAATGGGCAGTTTATTGTCACATACACACCAATTTGCAAAATGTTAAAGTGTTGTTATGTGTACTGAGGCAACATATACATTATCAGTTATCCTTCACTGTCACAAAACTCAATGATTTTGATTTTTGAATATGGAAATTGGGGTGCATCAATTATGATTTTGCCCATTTTGAGTGCATTGTCTCAGTGACTGTTTGGATTGTCTCCATGTTGGTTAAACAACCCTGAGGGTTTAACTGGTTTGGCATGGCTCCATGTGCAGAGAGACTGGTGAGTTGGCTGCTGTCATCTCTGCTAATAAAGATATCACATCCATGCATGCTCACGTCCTTGGTTGGCATGACAAATAATACCATTAACCCCACCTCCCAAAGCAGCCATTTTGATTGATGTGCGAGCAAAAGTGAATGAAGCGTATGTTTGTGTGTGTATGTGTTTAAACCCACCATGGTCTTTATTGCTGTGACCTTTCTTGTCCTTACGCAGCTGGTCCACACTCCAATTAAGAATGGAAATGTTCTATGTGATGATAATGTCGTTGAAGCCTGGATCTGATCTTTGTATGATGCCTCTACAGATTTTCAAAGTGGTGTTACTGCACACACATGGGGTGCCTGTGATGCATCACCAGGTGGCAGCATTTATGTACAGTATAAACAGGAGCTGCAGTGGATCAGAATTCCTACACTCATCTCTATACAAACCATTTAGCTTGCCAAGGAGATGGTATAGGAATTTCCACATTTCATATTAGAAATTCAAAATCTAATTTCTGAGAACGAGATACCCTGATGTCTCATAATTAAAAAATGGAAGACATTTATGTGGATAAAAAATGTATGGATCATTCATAATTTACAACAACAGATGGGCATTTTGGCCCATGGGATTGGATGCTTGTGGAATGCTGTCACTTTTCAGGGGATGTTGTGTGCTTTGTATGATTGTAAAGTGATGGGGTCACTTTGTTTTGTTTACCGTGAAACTGGTCGACTGTACTCAGGAAAACCATAGGTCTTTTGAGTTTGACATTTTAGACAGTGGCTGAAGAACAATTTAAAGTAAATACACGTGCACAAACAATGGTCACGATTATGTAGCAGTCAAAGCAACTGTGCTTTTCTTGTCTGAAAAAAACAGAAACAAAAAGTCCAACTTTCCTCAGCTTCTTTCTGCTGGTCTTACATCAGCAGAGACTATTTACTCATTGAATTGATGAAGGACACTTGCCAACAACATCAATGATTTAAAATGTTAGAGTGTGGTGCCATACTGTATGTCAGTGTAAGACAGTTTATTTCCTGTTGTTAGATCATGTCCAACCGCGACACCAATTCCAAACTGACGGATGCAACCCCGCATTTATTGTCCTTTTTACCAATATAACGAGTGAATTGTGTGCACTTGTGGCCTTCCAGAGCTATTTATGTCACCATTAAAACTGTCATTAAACAGATAGCCAATTTCACATCTCCTTCATTTCACCCCCATCACCTCCAGCAGCCCCCCTTTGGTTTGCCCTTCAGTCGGTTAATGCTGTGCGACCCAGTATTACTGAACATGCCTGAATGTGGATCTGACGGTTTTAATAAAGGAAATTGCAGCCAGAACACTCTGGACCCAAATCAGATTTGAGTGAGGATGATTTGACTTACGGCACGCTGAGATGTCTTTGTGTCTTGTGCTGCATGTGCGCGTGTGTGTGTGTGTGTGTGTGTGTGTGTGTGTGTGTGTGTGTGTGTGTGTGTGTGTGTGTGTGTGTGTGTGTGTGTGTGTGTGTGTGTGTGTGCGTGTGCGTGCGTGCATGCGTGCGTGCGTGGGTACATGTTTTCACACACGCACATACATATGTGTGATTTGTGGGTTTGATTGCATTAGGTGCTAGGAGCTAGTCCCTGTGGAGGAGCCACATGCTCGTTGTACCCCAGCTGTAGCTGAGATCTAATATTCCTCCACCAGCACCATTATGTCCTTGATGGGCCAAACCCAATCTTCTGTTTCTTTGTGTCTGCCTGGCAGGGAGAGGGAAACATTGTGTGATGAAGCACATGATGTGCAAAATACATTTCTTACGAAGTGAAAAGGCTGACAGTCATGCTTCTAGGGTAACTTCAACTCAAGATGTTTCTCTTTCTTTTACTGGCATGTGGGTTGCTGAGAGGTCAAACACCAGTCTAAAGAGTGACATCAAATATAAATATATATGTTATGTACATATAGATGAAATAAGAGTCTTAGACCAGAATCAAAGTCCTATATTAACCTGGTGCCTTTTGAGGCTCATCTTCTGTATTGTATTTTGCCTACTGAGCTATACAGCTTCCCTTTCTTTGGTGTGTCCCTTGCTATATGTTGATGAAGTATTTGATGAACACTTTTTTGCAGTAGTTGTTTCAGAACATGTTGTAGTGTTAGGTGGGTCAAACAGACGGAACTAGCCTCTTTTAGGCATCAGTGAAACACCTCTATATGTGAATTCACATTCTACTCAATGTCTCCATCTACCCAAACAGCAGTCCTGACACAGAGGAGCATCGTCCTCACCATGCGCACATCAGTATCAGACAACCAATTCAGTCTTCATTTTTAATATGCCCCACCATGCCAGATGGTCTAAGTGCAAGCTATATTCCCCATTTAGGGTTAATTCTACAGCTGTTGCATTTGTTTAGCATATAATGAAAAGGCTCTGTCTATGTTAAGAGACGCAGTCATTTCTGATCCCTCGTTATGCTTCCGCTATAGAGGAGAAATTGGCTTTTTCGGTGTATAATCTCACTCCATTGTCTCTGCTGATTTCCATTATTGTCATCAATTCATAAGCAGTTAGGAGGGTGCCATGTTAGATTGACAGTAGCAAGTGGAGAAGCAATTAACACAAACAGCTGGTTAGAGAAAGAGACAGGAACTGTGTCATCCATGAGGGACACAAAACAAACACTGTCACTGCAAATGCTTCTAAATCTCTGCGCAACTGATACAAGTTGTTACTGAAGGTCACATTACAGTTTAATACATGATTTAATATTTACATGGTTGAAGTAGTATATTACAAACAATGTAGCATTGCTTGAAACACACACATCCTTGTCTAGGTAGTAACACTTTTAATAGCAGATATTATTTTTCCCTGAATTGCTACCTCAATGGGTATAACTATGGTAGATGGGACTT
This sequence comes from Notothenia rossii, assembly GCF_949606895.1. Classification (NCBI taxonomy): domain Eukaryota; kingdom Metazoa; phylum Chordata; class Actinopteri; order Perciformes; family Nototheniidae; genus Notothenia; species Notothenia rossii. Next base: position 71,465,131 of record NC_136902.1, read on the forward strand.
TGTCTTCTGATTGAATTTGGATTCATGTTTTTTCCCCTGGTATATCAGACAGGTGAAATATGTTGAACAAGTTGAATAACAACTGTGTAAGTAAACCTGCTAACACCTCAGGTTAACTGGGTCATGCTTATTTTGTAACAAAAGCATCATTAAGTGCAGTTCTAGTATTCATCAGATAGTGTATGTGCAGAGTTTTTATATAGATATTATTTTCTAAAATGAGACGCAATTATATACTATCTCATATTCCTATCAAATATATCAGTGCATTTTGATAAAATGTACTGTTAAAGAATTGAGCTCTTTCACCCCGAATACTCACTTTGTTGCCATGGTAACACTTCATTCTGGTTGTAGAGCGAAGGCTATTGAAGATAAATTGCCCATTTGCCACATGTTGGCTGTTTTGCCATATGCGCTCATTTCTGACATCAGATTTATGTGCTGTTATGAGCAGCAGTTAAGACACTATTTCTTTATCGTGAGGGGCAGATTCATTTCCCCATGACCTGCTTGTTTACCAACATCTGCTTAATTAACATCCGTCCACGGCTGCAGAGGAGCTGCCCCGACAGACTACCAAGTGCCACCCCCCAATCCAGGAGAGCTGCCAACTGGCCGGCAGGTGACCACATAAACCACTGGACCCAGGGCAAGATTGATCGCTCCAATAACACCTCGGGATTCAAATGTGTGAGATGATTGCTACAGTGATTGGATGGCCCTAATAAACAGCAGGCTATATTTGGGAGAGCATCTCCCACTGGGTCATTTAGAGTCCACTGGGTCCCAACGCAGCAGCTTTATGGCCAGCTGTTTGATAATAGACTAACTTCTTTTTGCAAAGTTTCTGAATTTTGGCAGTTTCAAATTATTTTTTGATTAACATACATACATTAACATTGGTGTTCTGACATTTTTTTTATTTAAAGGCATTTTCAGACCTGTTAAGTATATATGTTTTGCTTAATTTAAGGTCAATGTGTTAAAGTAAAATATGTCAGAATGTTGACAAATTAGATGTAGTTTGACCATCAGTCTAACAGTTATGGGAGCTGCAGAAGAAAAGCTGAGCAAGCACAAAAGCTAGCAAAGAAACAAAGAGGTTGCTAAAAAAGTTATTTTTTCATACATCTGACCCAAAATTGGTGGTCTTAAAAATGTCAGGTTATACAATTTTGTGGAAAAGCCCCTCTCCACATTTGATGCTGATGAAGCAGTTTTCTTTGGTTTTAACGACTTCAAGATTTCCCAGTGCATTTTACATGGTGTAATAAAAAAAAGCAAAACTGCAATTTGTGCTTCAATTAGACATTGTTTCTATTTCAGTCAATTATGAAATGTCAGGTTGAGTATTGCCACTCTGTCATCCTAATGTGTTTAACACTTTGATTTCCCTTGGACTTTATTAGATGGTGATTGATTGGATGGTTGTTTGGTTGATCTGATGATTGAATTGTCTGTTGGTGACGTTCAAAGACAGATTCAGCTGTGATCTGGACATTGTCATGTTCAATAATGTTTCTTCTATTTGCTATTTTATGCTGTCTGCTCTTTCATTAAGCCTCATCAGACAGCCCTAGATAAGTGTCATTATCCCCATAATGTGAAACCTTTGTTATGGAGTGTAGCCCATGTCATTTACGTTGAGATTGTGAGCAACTGATTCTAAGAAAGGGATCCTGACACATTTGACCACAGTAGTATCCATCTTCTATACTTATGGGTTCTTTTCTGTGGCCTCTTTTGTTGACAAATCTGTAACTAAAAAGACGTTGTTCTTACTGAGACTGCCTCGAACAAAAGATGGATTACTTTTTCTTTCGTGAAACTCTGAAAATGAAGCATGTGTGTAGAGAACTGTAGTTGTTGTCTCCGAGTCTTGACTGATAAAAAGGGTAAGAAGCAGTAAAGCTGATTTATAATGCTTTCTTTTATTTATACCCACATTCAAATTCATCATCACCTTTTTGATTAAGCGCGCTTTCTTTGTGCCTTGCTAGGCTTCACGGCTAATGTCTGCGTAATAAGACCGTATTAGATGGTGTGAAAAATATCTTATGGCTCCTAATCATGAAATATTAAAAACAGCAAAGTGATTATTGAGAAATTATGCCACTCTTAATATTCACTTCATGTGCTGGAATTATATAAAATGTTTTATTGATGTCATTTAAGCTCACCCCCAAATGTTTTGATCATGGCTCCAGGACGTAGGTGAACTTGTACTGATTGCGAGGGAAAAGGCAATAAGAACGAAGAAGTGGGGAGTAACCTTTGAAGATGATCTTCTCTGTCACCTCTCTTTGCCACCGGCGATGTTTCTAGTGAGGCAAAAGCTAATTTCATTAAGACATGGGGGATGGGTTGCGTTCGCCTCAGTGTTAAATGTACATTATACCATTATAGACTTCATCAGTGTTTCAGAGAGAGATCAGGATGATCAATACATAGTTCTGCAGGCGCTCATACCAAAACAGGGTACCTGGCTGAGTGAAATCAAATAGTGTGTACATGATTCAACCGCTGAAATCACCGAGGCTGGGAGCCTTGCTGGTTCAAGGCCGGCCAGTAATAGGAGTGAGAGCCTCTGCTTCTTTAATCTACTTTCTGCCTCTCACGCTTCTGTCATTGTCCTCCCAGCACTCGGCTGTGCAGTGCAAGGTAGACTGGAAGGGTGCAGCACTCAGAACATGACTTTATCTCTTTTCACCAGCTGCTCTCTGCTCCCATCTATAGAGGGAGCAGGGGAGGAGATTGAAATGCGGTGCAACCGTGCTTTTGCAAGGCTAACCCTGAAAAAGGGCCTTAAAATGAGTCACAGGGACAGATCGTCTCAGAGCAACAGAGAGCGGGTGTTTACTACTAACCAATAATTATAGCTTACCTTTGCTGTGTGCGCGATGAGGCTGGGTGCGCTGCAGTCTAACCTCTGTGTCACCGCTTCCTTCCACTATTCTGGCAATGTCTAATGTTTACCAAGGCTCAGTGGCCCTACAGATTAAAGTTTATGTTCATTTTTGTAATGAAATTGTAGAGCTGCCTTTATAGTATTTAAATTAAAAGTTGAATCGCGTATCTGTGTGAGCATGTAAGGCAGAGCGAGCATAAGCCTGAACAGGGGGAGGGGAGTAACGGTGCCCTCTGCTATTCCTAGTCAACATGTTAATTAAATAATTATTAGCTCTGTTCCACATGTAGTCAGACAATGGTGATTAGAATGAAAAATTATGTTCAGCCTTTTTTGTTCTAATCTATGAAGCTGAGCCTCTGATATGTAATCACAGCTGTGTTATCATTTAAATTAGAATTGTGTTTTTTACACTGAAACATCTCATTTAAATATTGCCACTGTCAAATCCGAGTTAGTTTGGGACCTACCTTTGTTTCTCAGGTGACCTGGTGTAATGCTTGTCACAGAGAAGGTAGGTGTGTTAAACACATGGGGCCTTTTGTTTAAAAGATAAGGAGGCTACGTCGCATTAAACAAAAGTTAAAGGGAAGCATTTAAGATATTTATCTTTTTACAGTGCTATCCGTCCATCCGATAAGAGTATAACGTGTTTGGATATTATACAAATGTACTGATTCTAATGTTTTCTTTTGTGGATTTTTTAAGGTAACCATACATTTGGAAGTTATTTATCTTGATGTATTTATGCTGATAATAGATTAAAATAAAACAGAAACATCTTAAAAGCAAACATTTTAGGTATATGTGAGCATATATTTTGTTTTGTTTGGGTATTTATTTGTATGAGTTTAATTCCTAATGATGGTCCACATTTTTTAATCTGTTTCCCCAAAAGAGGTTTATGGAAAATGACTCAGCAGCAGAAATGGTATCATTTTAGTCCTTCAACATCACAGGATTTGCTTCTTACAATAAATGCTGGATTAGTGCAGTGGAAATGCCTGTACCTTGCAGAAATCTAAAGGAATGCAAACTCTGAAAAATACTTTTAAAACCACGTTTTTCAGTAAGTGTGTGGATGTTTATGTGGCCTTGTGTCTCCACCGTCACTGTGTGAAGTCATGGCAGCCTTGCTGGCTTGTTTTCCCGGCCATGGCGGAGTAGCAGTCGCTGCTTAGCTCACACACCGGCTGCTGTCACGTTTCAGGACACACTCTGACTCACTCAGTTTATAGCCTTCACTGCCCATACACCTCCTCCGGCTTTTCACCTCTCTCACGGGTTACCGAGTTGACATCACTGAATATGAAGAAAATTAAAGGGCGCTGTAAACCAAGGTTGAAAACAATCATTGTAATGTCCATATCTAAATTAGGAATCATGACAACAATACACAAAAACATTTGTTTTTTCAGTTTATGCACAGTTGCTATTTCCAAGTACAAAATAGGTCTTTAATAGTCCATAAAGGTAATAATGACTTTCACAATTGCCAATCACAAGACTCAATAATAAAATCAAATAAACTCAAGCTGTTTTTCCAAAAAGAGAGGGACAGCAAATAATTTATACAAATAATGAAGCTTTGGGGATTATGTGACAATAAGCAGGTTTTTTGGTCCACTATGATTTGAGCTGGAGTGCTAGAGGTTATTCAAACAAACCCCCTTAAACCAAACAGAGCTCTGTTTCTGTTTACCAGCGTTAATGCTCTGTTATTTAGTGCCAGGGCCCTCAGGGAGGAGGGTTTGTCTGCAGGGTGAATATTCATTTGGGACTGACACCTGAGACTCCCAGGCTTCTTACACGGCACATTAATCCTCCGTCCTCATTCCTCATTAGATCTATGATAGATGCAGTATATTGATTGCATTGTTTCAGTGAAATATCAACTGCATTCAGCACATTCATTATTCACTTCTGCTTGTTTCACATTGTTTGTCTGTGTAGCTTTGTAGATATGTGTTTGATTATTATTAAAAAGTGTTTGTGAAATTGGCATGGCAGTCCAAGACCAATAGCATGACAAGTATTTCCAAACAGCAATACTGTGGAGGTCATGCGAGTGAGGTGAATAACAACAATGTATAATAACAATGTGCTATAATGCAGCATTTAGATTGAACTATTTTGTAATTTCCCTTCATGTTAGTGCACTGGGAAGCATAGAACTGCAGCGCCCATGCTTTTGAGCTCCCCCAGACTCTCCATTGTGTGGAATATAATGAAGGCATTGAGTGCTTCATGAAATCCATTTCCCTCTAGATCAATCTGGCCTAATGTCATCTGTCTCTTTCACATCTAACTGCCTAGGACTGTATTAATAATTGCATCGGCTGTATTGATTTCTATTGACTGTCGGAGCGGCCTGTGTGAAACACTGTAGTCTTCAAGCGGCCTGACCCTAAATCAAGTGACATCTCATTAGAACAGACAGTGGCTCTTAAACAGATCTTTTCCGGCTATAAAAATGTAAATAGGAAATGGCCACTAACATAAAAGAGGATTGTTTTTCATTCTTTGCTGATATGTCATACACTGAATAAGTCAATATGTCCCCTCTTAGGTTGACAAAAGAAGCCTTGTCCGTTTTTTTGTTATCAATTTACCTGACCACCTCTTTTTTATTATAGTCCCTGGCACCTTTATTAGGGGTCCTGTCTCGTTTTGTGGGCTACACTGACTTGTTCCACGCTGTGTTTTGTCAGGATATATTTTAGACCCATGAGGAAATTGTGCATTTTTGGCAGATTGTTTTCTCATGCATTCATACTGTGCACCTTTTATTCTACTTCATCCTAAACATTGTTGTTGGGTTGAGGTTGTTCAAGCCATTGTGAAACAAAATTGCAGTCATTTCCGTGTAACCGTGTAAAACACATTTGGCCGTTCTCTGAGGTCTCACATTGATAAGTTATTCTTTTTTGCCTTCTCTGAAAAGCCACAGGATGTTTTATTTTTTAAATGCATTTCAGCATTCTGGGTAAACTCCAGATGTTGCATTGCGTGGGTTGCTGTCTGACACAAGCACATCTGGTAACAACAAGCATGGCATTCTACATTCTTGTAGAGCACATGTATTTTTTTTTTGTATCTTCAATGGTTTGGTTAAATATTTACTGGATATTCATCTGGACACATTACAATATAATCTGGATAGCTAGTTGTATCTGACTGTATAGCTATATACTTCTTGTGCAATAAACCTCACTAGCTGCCTTTTCATCTCACACTACACTCTGTTTACATACGTTTGGGTGTGCTAGATAAATAGTAGTAAACCAAAGAAGCGTTGTTTATGTTATGGTCAAATTTGTTTAACTTTTGTAACCCAATCACCCCCATTAAACCGTTTATAAAGTGGTCATTTAGTTGTTGTAGGGTGAATACAGCTTAATCACTGACATTAATGTTATTTTCTTTCTTTTTCTTGCACCTGGATGACTCCTTTGGCGGACCTTTTCTTTATTAGGTGAGTGCACAAATATACTTCTACATCATGTTTCGTTCCTAGGACAAATATTGACATGTGTTATAAACCCAAGGAAGCGTGCCGTGATTGATCAAATATCACAGTGGGAAGAAAGCAGGACCTGTGTTTGTGAGGACTAGTTTCTTTCTCACTTTAATGAGTAGCTGCTGACTGCCTTTCACCATATGTTAATCTCTCTCTCTGGCCTGCCTTCCTTCAGCACTGTAACATATTCTCAAACAATCTCATGTTGAATGGTTCATTCACGTCTTCCAACTGAGCTAACACATTGACTAAAATAATTCAATGCTGAAAAAAATGTAAAAGCAATTTTAAAATGGAAAAAATTCACTTGATAAAAAACTATTTGTTCATGAAAGAATACACAATATTGACATAAGAGATGTTTAGGACTTTGAAAGAGTAGTATTTGAAACAATGAGTATTCTTTAACACTGCTGCCCAGGCCAATATAAAGGATAATCTGCAGCTGGATCTGGTGCTAAATGAGCACTTTATGATTCAGGGCTGCTCTCTCATGGCCGAGCTCCATTCAGTAATGAGTTGGTAATGAAATTTGGGCTGGTGGGTGCTGGGTAATGCGGCTAAGCAATGCGCCGGGGTTCGTACATGCTCACTTACTTGTTGGGCCCTGGGCTCTGATGAGACCCCCACAGGTTTAATATCAGAGCAGAGGCCTGCTTTGGGGAGTTGGGCTAACGCGGCCTTATTGCTTTCTGATAGAAGAATATTCACAAAGGACGGACCTTTTCCACATCTCTCTAGGTTTCACATGTTTAATGATTAATGAGATAAATAACTAATGTTTCTATAATAATTATTTCTAATTTAACAATATGGCCATTTGCTGTCCGGCCTCCCTTATTTATCACCTCTCGTTTACGTTCCAATCTTTCTATCAGACTGTTCTGCTGAAAGCAGCAAAATGGGAGCGTTTAATAGTCATTAGATTTGTAACAGAGTGACAGCTTCATGAATCCAGAACACCCCTTTATTGTGTTAGTATGCTCAACCTTGTAAATTCCTTTGTGACTCTTTGTAAATGTAAAGCATTAATTACACTGTGCAGTGAGGATCTGTGATAAATGTGTGGTGAAAGTGCTGCTGTTTGTTCAGAGATCATTGATGTTCTTGTGTATATCCTGAAGCAGCCATGCATTTAAAAGAAAGTGTAACCGTGTTGTCACTATGTAAATGAATTAGTATTCATCTCACTATTTTCATGATTGATTGACTATAAAATGTAAATACCTGCCCCCGCACAGTTCATCCTCAGCACAATTTAAAGGCACCGCTGTACGCATCAAACCTGAAATGATTGCATGTACGTTTGTATAATAAACACTATTCCGATAAACAATCCGTCACCCCTCTGTGTCACATGAAATGAATCTGTTGCCTCGCTGGAGGTTCCAATTTGTTCTTTGCAGTGCTGTGTTTTCTCTTGCTTTTGAGGATAAGAAGCTGTTTATGTGGAAGTCAAGCCAATATAGCTTCCATTGCCTCCACAATCTTTCACTTAGATATAAGCCACTTTCCTGCACTGCCCGAGTCAAGCCCACCTAATCCACTGTGGGCTGGCCTGCTCTCCTAGCTCGCCGCATCAGTGGCGATGACACTGGATGTATATACAGCACAGGGCCACATAAAGGTTGCGTGCACCTAAGGGGAAGAGGAACCCCTGTAATGACTAGTTGAGAGAGCTGGATGAAAGGAGCCCAGTGGAGAAAAGACACCAGAGAGCGGAGCTCTGCTGACCTGAGGATCACGCTCTGGTTTGGTCCCTTGGGGTTTAGATCACAACCAATTGTTGCAGCCCCACTGCCCAGGCCTCACACACACACATCATGTTGTGAGTAGGGCTGTTCACAACACCACTACAACCCTGCCGCTTCCTTTTAATAGAAGCCAAAGCTGAGGGTCTAGAGGGATATGGTATTAAGGAAGAATTAGATCCTATCTCTCCTTACAGTGCCCTAGGTGATAGTGGCATTAAAAACTGCCCTTTGTATTTGTCACGCCATTAGAGTCTACCTTATTTCACTTCACTGTAATGTTTCAAAGGGTACATTTTCTTCCCTGCCTGGCTGCCTTATTTAATATGCACTACACTGTCAAAGCACAAGCAACTGTAGCCCCCAACAGTGTTCTGTGAACCTCATTTAAATGGAAATTGTACAATTATAACCCCTGTGAAACTCTACTACGGTGATGAGAGAGTGGAGACTTTTTTTATGTCAAACATGCATTTTTGGTAATGCAATTACTGATGCTGAGTTTTTCTCTCTTTTCTGTTGGGAGGAAAGACTGCTTAAGGTGTGTTTGGCCTCTAAACGCACTAAAGCAAAGATAATGGCAGCTATCAAGCTTTCTTTTCTGCACGAGGCCCACCTGCAGTGAGCCCATGAGACAGAGTTGTGGTAGTAATCTTTTTCCTGCACAGCTCCCACCTTTAACTGGGCTAGGCAAGCCTGCTGGCACAATAGCCTCACCACTTATCATAACCACCTGCCATTTACCCGCAAACACAATCCTATTTTCTGAATAGGTAATTACTGTGTTTGCTTCACATTGTTGTGTCTCCACCATGCTGATAGTCATGTCCAAAGATGACAGCTACTGCTGGTTCTCCAAAGGTGCTTACAGTTATGTGCCATATGCTCCTCACCAACATAGTTTATTGTTGAATCTAAAGCAATCTGAAAAGACGGACATGTATCACATCTTGTTTTTATTTTTATATACAACCTGTACATCTGTTCTCTTTTTAGCTTCTTTTTTTTGTACCTTTAGTCAAATATGTGTTGGGTGTTGTGAAAGCGGTTCTTACAATCAACACACAGGAAGACACTTGCCTCCCCAGGTAGTAGGTACAGTCAATGGCTTTTTTCCAGCATCGCTACAGCTGCAAGAGGTTTACAGGCCTTTCCATAAATACAGGGCTTCTGAACTGGCCGGGATTAGCACTGTGGGGAAGGGAGTATCTACAAAAGGGGATGGGAGTGGAATGCGGTTTTCGGGGTAAAAAGCAGCTGTTTGAAGACCGTAAATGCTTCCATGGTGTAGGTCCTGTGCACTTGATAATGATGACCCTGGATCCTATTACTCCAGAATCAGGGAGTCAACATCCATGCCCTGCAATTAAGAAGCAGGATTCCAGACTGTAATGAGAGGCCCCTGGTCTGGACTGCATGAGATAGCCACGTGATACAGGAAGTCATCCCTGCTCAGTCATACAACAACACTGACCTCAGTATGACAGCTACACACTTTCCATCCATTAAGTGTATAGTTGAGGACATAGGTTTACAGTAAGTGATATACAAACCTTAGTATGAAAGTGTATGGAACATTTAAGGGACCAATTTCATCAATGACAGATGTGGGTCTCTGGTAATTTATGCTGAATGTATAGGGTTTACTAAGGGGTTCTAAATTGCCTACTTTTATAATCAAACTTACAAAACACCTGGACCAAATATAATGTTTAGGTTTGCTAGATCATTATTAAGATTTGTTTAGTTACATTTTAGACAAACAGTAGGTCATTATTTACGAGATATTGTAAAATAGTATATGGTTCTGAATTACAACCAACCAGCAAGGAATCTAATATATTTCAAGATGTTAAGAAGCTTTGGACGCAGACGTAATGACATTTTTTTTCTTTCATTTGTTATATGCTTCTGAATTACAACCAACCTCTCAGATGTAGGTATGCATTTTTGTCTACAGTATATTGTAAGATTTGTTTTCTATACTGATTTAACAGAGATTCCGCAATTATATTTTGTTAACTTAACCTCATGTCCTTACGTTGAGTTTTACTTAAAGTATTTTATTTTAAAAAATATAATATGGAATAAATTGTTGAATTTGGCATATCATCTTTTTTTATCCTCAAATGTAAGATTATAGCAACATATTCAAGCAAGGAATCTAATTTATTTCAAGATGTTAAGAAGCGTTACAGAAAGAAGACGCAGACGTAATGACATTTTTTTTCTTTCATTTGTGTACAACAAGTGACTTATTGGTAAAATAGTGTAATAAATGTTATTTTCCAAAATAACCCTTCTAAACTAATTCACAGAGTATGATGTTGTCAAAATGACAGCCAGTATTGCTCATCTCAGGGGGGAACTGATAAAATAATTTCAAGGAAGGACAATTGGTCTCTAATGAATTTTAAAACTCATTTACTGTCTTTTGCTAATTTTTGACAGATGGGAGAGTGGCAATTCTGTTTATCTCCCCCAAGACTAAACAAATGAACTGCAGGGTCACTGATGAGCTCCTGTGACTGAATTAATGCCACCCTATTCGTAATTGCTCTAAAATATGTGCTGTAGGTTCCAGCTCGATATACCCTGCCGTCTTGCGCATATAGATTTAGCCAGACCCTGACCCCCTATAGTTTTAATTTCCCACCACGATTAGATTTCACCTCATGCTTTCCACATTTCTTATATTTTATATATATATATATATGAAACTCTAAATCACATCTAGGTGCTGGCAGCATCCTCACTCAGTTGATTATACAGTTTATTAAAACCAACAATGGTGGGTTTGGCCGTGTGGAGGTCATATAGGAGACTCGAACCTGTGTCATCTATAATTCATTGTCAGAATATGCTCTTCGTGGTGGGATTAAAGTTTAATAACTTGACAGGCTCTGTAAATACCCCTTTGTGCAGAGCTAGTATCTTGCCTTGTGTAGGGACCGGTGCAGGGGCTGATCTGGTGCTGAGTAGGGGGCTGGGAGAGATGGGTAGTATCTGATGAAGGAGAGGAGGCTGCAGTAAAGCCCAGGTTAAGCCCTGAGAGCCCACCGTCAGCAGGCCAGTCTCCTGCATAAGGACAAGCCCCGGCTGAAATGTGTTTCACTGCAGATAAGGTCCCATCCAGAATGGGGGGCATGGATGAGATGTGGCCCCTATCTGTTATGGTTCTTATTGTGTGGGCGATTAAGTTAGAGGAAATGTAATACCTCTGTGAAGGAGTTTTGCTACGTGTCTACCTACTGCGGTAACTTTGGGGGAGGTTAGCCTGGGTTGAGGACACACAGTAGTTGTGTTTACAGTCGTTGGAGTTGTAGAGTGTAGTATAATCATCAGAACAGTGCATTGATTAAAAGCTGCATATTCCACTTTTTATGTGGCACGTGTCTTTGTAACACAGTACGTGATTTGATATATTTGTTTGTAGCTGTTTTACAGTCTCACAGGAGTCTTGTTTTGTAGCGAGAAGACTGTTGTTGACTGGCCTTGCCATCATTATTAGGTCTGCCTTGTTTATGGCTGCATTTAGCCAGTAGACTGGACGGGGTCACAGAAAGGAAACAATCTCTATTTGGCCATCGCTCAGACCTTATTAAAAAATACAGCTTAGCTGCAGCACTGGACCTCAGCCTTCCTACAGTACAGTAGTGCTCTGTTATCAGTAACCTGCTTATCAGAAACAGATCTCTGATGTGGTTGGGCTTCATAGCACCACTCCAGTGTAGTGACCTTTCTCCTGCATAATTTTCCAGTTAAGAAGTGCATGATTTGATCAGGCTGGTGGAAATTTGCCAGTGTCTGATTGCTAAGCGGCCGTGTTTTGGCATTTCGTTGAAACCAGTTGAAGTATGTCTTACAGTCCAGCCTCAGATTCAGCTTTCGTTGGCACCAGACCAACCAATTAACCTCCATAAATGGCAGCTTGGATTGTTTGAAATCCTTTTCGTCACATTTAGACCCCCTGTGGTTTCTATCAGGGAACAACGGGTAAGAGCTGATACGTAGTGTGAGAGAGTGTGTGTGTATGTGTAGAGCCCTGCACTGTAAAAGCGATAGCCTAGTCTTTTATTTTCCTTTTAATATAGCTTGAACTCCCTTTAAAGCTATACGGGCATGTCAATGTATTTCAGCCATTTTCCTCCCCAGCGGGCCCTCTCTTTCAGGTTTATGGAGCACATTATGGAGTAATTGCTTTGATTTGGTTCCCGCTTGTAAAAACCAAACCTGTGGTGGTGCTCTTCAGACCATCTCCTCACTTCAAAGAAGGAAAAATATCTATTCCTCCCATCCCCGTTATTTGCGATTGTGGCTAGGTGAGCAGGAAAAGGCCTCCCTTAGACCGTTCTCCACTGTAAGCACCAGGGTGCAATTACACATGATGGACGGGTCAGAAAAGCCTTTCCATCCTCACAAAACTTAATCCACCTCCATTCTATTGTTGTGTCTTTACAAGTGACATGAATGTATGTGTTCTCCTGAGCGTGCGCTGTGGTGGTTTTGTGATTTCACCACATAAAACAACTCGTGTTCTGGGTCTCCTGGGGGCTGATCCTTTGACATAGAATAGATTAAGCACTGGAGGAGAAGGCTTTGTGTGCTGCAATGGGCAAGTGGGCTAGCGTTACAACCGCCAGGTAATGATAGTGTAATGCATTCCCACAACACCACAGTGCTGTCAATTGCTGCAATCCTGGTAGCTTGTGTTACAGATCAGTGTTGGGTAAAGCGTGGGTAGTTCACACAATACTAGCAGAGCACTCAACGAGAAGAGATGAAATACACTGCATATTTGTATTGCTATTCATTTTTCTTTTAGCAGGAAAGCTCTTGTTACTGATTCTTCTTACAGTATGCATGTTTTATTTAACTGTGGGATCCCAATGTTCCAATATTAGATATTCTATTGGAAACAGCCCTCTTAGTGCAGTTTTAACTTTATTGGTTTGTTTGTGGGAGCAGAGAAAATATATAATAGTCAAGACATGATACTATGTACGACTTTCTTTAAAAATTCAGTTTAGGAATAATAAGCCATTTCCATTTCCACCTCCACCTAAGCTCATCTTACAACAGATAGAATACACTCATTCTGCCACATGATTTACTTTATAAGTCAGATCACAAATATGGCTTTTTTTTGTTATCCTAGTTTGTGTTCTAATAACAGTAGGAGTCTGTAACAATATAGTTTCATGTGCATTAATGACAAAAACAAGCTATTTCAATTGCCCCAATGTTCTCTTATTTGACCCTAAGGAGAGTAAAGCAGTATGAACAATGCATTGTTTTGATTATTGATTTCATTGATATATCGATAAAGAATTGATTGGACTCTTTGATTCCTGGCTTCAGCACAGGTTGAGCCTTTCCCCCTACCTGAAGGATAGTTCTCTCTTTTTTCTTGAGGTTGATCGTGTGGGAGTGTTTTGTCAAAAACATCTGGCCGTTTGTCTTCATTTAGGGAAACACTTGCACTGTTGTTTGCCTTAGTTGTATTCCTTTTGTAAGGTCACTTTTTTGAAGGACTATATTTGGTACAGGTATACAAATCCAGAATATCTCAAGACAAAGGTTGATACAGAGATTATCTACATATCATTTCTAATCATCTCGTAAATGGTGGTCTTCTCTGACATCCTTAACAAACATTACTGTCAGAATCCAGTAGAGGGCACATTTTGCTAGTTGTTTTTCTCTTTAAAATCACTTTGTTTCTAAATGTTCCACTTTCCCTTCTCTCTCTTACTCTGTTGTGACTGAATATAAGATAGGAATTTGATATTAAACTCACATGTGACACACAAATGGGTAAAGACATTGTTAAACATTTCTTTACAGGCTGCAAAACTGATTGATTTTTCAGATGTTTCTTTTCAGTTTTTCTCTGCTTGCTCAAACGATGATATTATTTCAGCTTATTGAATGATCCATTTGGTATAAGTCAAACAAAAAAGATTACTCTAACAGGGTAACGTACAACATGTTTCTAAAGTTTTCCCTAGATGTCATTTTAATGGTCAGATTGTAAATCATTTGGGCTGTACCTGCATTTAAGGTAAAATGTGAGAAGCATAGCGACAACCTTGGCCACCTCTTTGTTAAACACTCTCACAATTTATGACCACCATCATGGGACTCCAGGGAGAAAAGCTCAACTTTGTGGCGACACAGCAGCAGAGGGAAAATGTGCAGATACCAGGTCCTAAAAGTTCAATACTTGAAACTCTGAGATTGAAATGAATGGATGTGTTTTAGACCTCTTGAATAAGCTGTGTGCCTGGTTTCTTTTAGTGTTGCTTTTCAGAGAAACGTTGCTCAGAGGTCATGGCACCGATGCATGGCACCCATTAGGGGAGATTCACTGGCCTTTAAAACTGATATTTGTATGGGTGGCAGCTTCAATTGCAACATCTCGCAAGGACATATTTATTAAATACCTTTCCCTACCATATCCTTGCTTTGTAACATGGACGTTTGAATTGATTTATAACATTGTTGCTACATACACAGCAGATTAGAAAAATCTGACTACTTCATAGGTTACTCAAAACGTAATCTTCTCCTCTGAATGAAGACACAGTCTGAACTGCATGTCGGAGCATGACTCAGCCTCAATAGGATCTGTTTTTGATTAAGATGCTGTGGAGATTTCCATAATATAGCTATGATCAAGATCCCTCCTCTTTGCGTCGGGTGTTCTTTTTCCAATAATGACCGCCATGCTGCACATTATCCCTTACAAAGAATATAGTACTGTGTAAATTATAGTAATTATGACACAACAAACCAAAACAACGATTTAGAAAAATCTGAATCAGAAATATAAAGCTAAGACTTTACATGATTATAGATTTGAACAGAGCATTGTTGGAAACACAACATAGCATTGTATATAAACTAAAATGTAGCACTTTTATTGGATGCTTTTGAATATAAGGGAAGAGAGGAATGTTCAGCACTGTAGTAAGGAATGGAGGAAAACCTTTATTGTTGACATACTTCCCCAGAGCCTGTAGAGCGTAGCACATAAAAGGCAACCTGCTGTTAGGAAGAGATACAAGTACACATCAATACAAAAAGAGGCATTAGAAGTTGTTCTAAAACATAATAATTTAAATGGGAAGTAGTTTGTAATATGGAAACAACAAGAATATCCAGCATGAGGTTGACTCAGTCCATCTGTATTTTGCACATATTAGGAATATTACACATCTATTATGTACATCACTTGGTCCCTGACTCAGGAACACATTGCTTTACTTACTTGGTGAAATCGTATTTGCTTAAATAAAACATCAGTATCCCCCCTTTTCCTGGTAGTTCTGAACAGACTGACAGTGCTATTGCCATGTGTCACTGTCTCATCTGATTTGACTAATCTGATTGTAGCATTTGAAGACAGCAGTAAGTGTATCAAAATGCAAATGTTCCATTTTCCCCCTTCTTTTGCTGTTGTTTGTCTTTGGCTGCACTGAATCAGTTGCTCTTTATTCAGCAAACACAAAACACAAGTATCCCACTTTTAGTTAGTATTTTGTGATCTTCCTGTAATCTTAAAACAGCTTGTTTATACTGTGAGACACATCTACTGTATAATGAATGAGCTGAGTAAGCACATGATGTTGTACAGTGATAAAGCAGTTTACTCAAAGAGTCTGGTTATACATAAAGGATGGGAGTGCTCCATCCAAGAAGGAAGTGAGAATTCATCCAAGCCACACATTAATTTTACGCCTTCTCTGCTCATTTCTGTGGTGTCACGGTCGGTCTCTCAGGGATGAAAGCAGCAGAATTTACTGCAGGTCTTACTGCCGTCTCCCAGGCCCTAAATGACTTCTTTTTAGCCTTCCCCTCTGCCCACTTATTCTTTTAATGTCATGTGCCTTTCATTGATAACACCCTTTACAAACCAAAGTTACACAGTGGATGATTAACAACCAATCACAAGCATTCTTCACTTTTAAACATTTATTTTAATTTCAATACATATTTAGTCATCCTTATTATGGTGCTTATTTCCCATTGGAAAATACTCTCCTTTTCCAAGGCAGATCCACTGCTCTTTTTTGCATCATGGTCCACCAGCCCCTTATCCAGTTTACCATGTATCTCATCATACTTCTACGCCCATCTCTGCTCACATTACTGTGGCAACAATGCTACTTTTTAGTGCTTGATTATATCCTTTGGACAGATCAGACAGTGACCACCTTCCTGCTGCAAACTAATCAGCTCCAAAAAATTACTTATTGATCCCAGGCCAGACCAAGGAGGGGGATTTAGTAGCGGGGTCAGTGGGAGGGCCTGTGGTGTCTGATTGCAAGCCAGCATTTCTGAATCATCGTAAGCACGCACACAAAGATTACACAATTACATACACATCCATGCTTTTGTTTTTCAAAATGAATCAATTCAAAACCAAACATGTACTTCTTACAAGCTTTACTTTCACCAAAACACAGTGATAGAATTTATGGTTACTGGATCTGGCTTAGTGTGGAATACTCCCCAGGCAAAACATCTCTTCCCCTTAAAATACCTAAATTGGAAATGGATTTCTGTATATATACGATGCATGACATTTAGCTGGGAAAAGTAATATGATGGGACTGGAATTGAAAAATCATCTCCAGAATGCTCACTGTATGATCCTATTGAGTTTTGTAATAGCTCACTGCGGGAGTTCAGACGTGTATTGAAGTGCTGAAGGGTTTTTGTGCAACATTTATTACTATACACATTATTGATGTAACGTAGTAAATTTGATACTATATGCAGTTACAGATGACCAATATTTTCAGTTGTGTTTTATCGATAATTTAATTTCAGTCGAGTTACAAACAACATCTGACCAAAACACGGTCTACATGTTTTTCCTGTACTATTCCCATGGCATGGCAGCTCTCATTCCAGACAGCATTGATCGGATCTTTTAGAGATGAATGGATTAATTACAGGCAGTGAGAGGAGACGAAATACAGTCTGGCGTGGGGACGAATAGAATTGAGGGCTGGGATTGCGAAAACCATTAAGGCAAATTGAGGGCATTAATGACTGTAGCACTGCCAGGGGGCCCCAGTGGCCCACCCTTTTCCCTGGCACTATGGCTGTGTAATGGCTTCATCAGCTGCTCTTTTCAGGCATTGGTTGAGCTGTGGCAGCGTGGCTGACATGACATTTTTTACCACACCTTTGAGACTTTACAAGGTCTCAAAGAGGCCATTGTCAAAAAACCACAAGAACCACCTGCACCACAGTGTGTAGGCGTGACGGCCCGAAAAGGCTGGAGATTCAGCACAAGATGTAAATACTCATTAGATATATTTGACCAGGAACGCTCATGCTTAATCCTATTTAAAAATACAATACGTATACTGTATGAGAGACAATGTTGTGGCCTATTCACTTTCTTATAATAGAGATAAGTGGGCAACAAAAACAATATAATAATCCCACGCCTTGGAGCAATATGCTGACACATGCAAAACAAAACTTTATTACGTTTTTTAAGCGCTTTGAGCACCAGGAAAAGCGCTATATAAATGTAATGTATTATTATTGTTATTAATAAATAATGAATAGCAAGGGGGCATATAGTTCCCATGTTTAACTCATTTAAAAACATCAAATATAAATAACAATTAATTATAGTTTGCACACAGGCTTTAAATGCCACCACACTGACAAGGACATTCTTAAAATGTTGTCATTTGCAATTCACCCACACTTATCTCAATAATGTTTTACAACCAATTGTACATTAAGCTCAAGTATTGATGCAACAATCAAGAAAAAGTAGTTTCAATAGTTCTAATAATCATAATAATCCTAGCCTTTTGCTACTCTTTGTTCTTCTCTTGTAAATTTGTTTCACCCCTTCTCAATGTCTAGGCTGTTTAAATCTAATCTAGCTGAACACATTATTCCGCTCACAAGGCCCCCAGCTGAATGTAGCAACTCGTAAAAGCCCAATATTTCAGCCATATTGATTCCTCTGGTAAAATTGGTTTGAGCTATGAATGTGTTGCAGCACTGTACGCTGAAATGTTTTGCAGCCGCGAGGGAAAAGCACGAGGGTGACCTTGAATGTTTTTTCCCCTCCTCCATCAGTTTTTTGTATTCTGCCTTTGCACTTTTTCACGGTTTCTCTTATATCCCCTTACACACAGTAAATTAAGTGACCTATGGCACACTAATAACATTCTCTTGACCTAATTGTTGCTCTCTATTCATTCCTTCATAAAAGAGATACAAAAATATTTGGATTTGTTCCCTACTTGGATGGTGGAAATGGAATGAAGAAGTTCCTGTTTGATCTTCAAATCAGATTATTTATATGATGGGTTCTTCGCTTCCTTTTATCTTTTTTGCTCTTTCAGCAAGAGTTCACTCAGATGGAAATCATGGTATGTGCTTGTCTGTGATCCCTGACCAGGATTTCAATAGTATGCGGCTACATTTCTCTCACAGCAGACTGACTAAACACAATGCTTTGGGGATATGGAATGCTGCATGCAGAAACAGCTCAATATGAGCCTCTCATGGCGGAATAACTACTTCTTATGTGTTAACCGTCCTTAAACACATTAAATAAAATGCACAATAGTCAGCAGTTTTTCAGCTTTTACTTTATCTGCCTCTTAACTTCATTAGCACAGAAAACCCAAAGATCAATTTAACCGATGGCTTTTTCACACCGCTCTTTGTAATGGCCATTGCGGTGTTTTACAGCTGTAAGCAAAAGGGATGGGAGTCATTAGGATTATCAGTAGGCTATTGCTTATTGGCATCTGTATTTATTAAAACCCTTATTGAAACAACCCCTGCATTTTAACACAACTGAAATGTATAACTTGGTAGTGCTCAATGTTCCCATTATTTGCGAAGTAACTAATTAAATACTGTTGATTTTTGTTTACCATGAGGTAGAAACAATTAGCGGGAAATAAATATGAATGATGGTCTAGCTTAGATCTAGTTGGTGAAGGAAAAACCACTAGCCTTCTGCTCTAGGAGGCTCATGTGTTGAGAGCGATGACTCCATAGATATGCACAAGTAGTCAGTAGCTTACCAAAACAGCCAACACAAGTAACGATTGAAAATACATATCATGGAGTACACATTAGAGCAGTTGGGCAGTATATGGTAGCTCTATTACGGACAAACATTGTTCTAACCATACATATAGTGTGAGCTGTGTGTTCTTTCACTGTGTTTTACACAAAGCCCAACCTGTTCCAACATCCCACAGAATGTAAACAAACACATGACGTTTTGCAACACCAAATAATCCAACATATTCATCTCCCCCATACTCCTCCCCTCGTCCAAGAAAGGGCCCGATTGGGCTCCTTTGTTTACTTCCGTAACATATTGACATCACCACATATCACTCACGCTTCTATTGGCTAGGGCACCAACATATCGTATGTGATGTGAAACTTTTTCGACAGATTTTTAAGCAGTTGACCAACCACAACAGAGTCAGCTAGCTAACCAATCAGAGCAGATTGTGCTCTGGTTTCAGACAGAGGGTGAAAACAGGCGGTATTTAACAAATAAAGCACTTCTTGAACATTAAAGCATGTAAACATGTCACAATAGAAGCAAACAATGTGCTGCAGTCTAATGCTGAACTGTAAGAAAACAAAGGGTAGAGACCCAAAGACGCTGATTGAAGGGAGTAGGAAATTGTTTCTGTTTTCGGCAGCAGGTCCAATGTGTTGAAATCCTGCAGCTTCAGGAAAAATGTTCCTATTGATGGAAATAAATTGGCTGGGGGAGTCAGTGCTCAGTCGGAGTCTCTAAACACAAACCCACATGTTCTAAATGGCTCAATTTAGCTTTTGTGGAGGCCAGGAAGCAGAGCAGGTCACTGCCCCACAACTTGCCACAGTGAAAATCAATAGGTAGTTTCAGAACAAAGGGCCTTATTAAAACAGGTCCTTTTTATGTGAGGTGTTTGGATGACACTGTCTCAAAGAAGTCATTCAGCTCAGCTTAAATTGTTGCAATCCCTTTTGACCCACACATCCTTTCTTGTTTTCTCTTATATCCTCTTTTTGATCCTTCAGATAGTGGGAGAACAATCACAATCTGGTGCAATTGTAGGATACTAGAGAATCTTGACATGAATTTACACAAAACAAATGCTATTCTGTCTTACAAAAACAGCTACAATCAATATGAGCAAACAACAATTCCAACTGGGAGAAAAGCAATGTGAATAGATCGGTTTACAGTGTCATAAAATATGCTGCAAATGACGTTCATTTAAATGCTCCTTATCTTACAACTATAGTAGTACATCGTTTTATTTTTTAAGTTAGACAATATAGATGTTTTCTACCACCCTTTCTCTCTCTATTCTATCTCTCTCGTTTTGTTGTAAAGGTAACAGCCTCACGCTTTGAAGCAGAGATGACCTTTTCAATTTGATGTGTTAGACCTTAATGGCTCACAGTAAAGTCTCAAGGCCAGCAGCATCTAGTAGTGTACAGCAGTGTAGTAAAATCCAAATAATGTTCTTGACCCAAGGCTGCGTGCCCACACACTCATTCTGTTTACCTCTGTAGCGGCAGCGCCCGCCCCAGCAACATTAGCCAAAGCCTGGACCTGGCTAGTAGTGAGTCTTAACGTCAACATTTGACTTAGCTTCTTGATCATCTTAGTTAGTACGTTATTAGAGTCACAGTCTTAGTGCCGAACGCGCTCCCTCCCACATGGCTGCATTGTTTTCTTTGTTTTCTTTTAACCTCCACATTTTGAATTTATGATTCACCCTTGAAAGGAATGCATTTATAATTTATTATTTTATCGTCACATGTTCCTGCTTCTGTTATTTTCACTTTGTATTAACTGTAAATCAAAACAAGGAAAGAGATGCATCAAAGTGCCAAGCTGGGCCTTACATTAACCCGAACCAAAACACAAATATAAGCAATCAAAAATATTTGTGTAAACAGATAAAAAAACACACAAACCATAGCTGCTGATGTGTCATCTTTCCTTTTTGAATGATTACTCGATGTTTGCTGCTAATGGTTCCTGATATACCATTAAAATGTGTCCAAGACTAAGTAGTTGCTTCAGGGTATGTTTCAATCCAAATGTTGCACAAACATTTGGACTAACAACAACAAATTAAAACTGATTTTTGTTTCGCCGCACTTTCTCTTTTAGTAGTTTAGTTTTGATGCTCACATATGTATATATATATATATATATATATATATATATATATATATATATATATATACACTGTAAATAAATATATACACTGTATATATTTATATATATATATTCATTTTAAATATATATATATATATATATATACACTGTAAATAGATATATACACATATATACTGTACACACACCCATAACATGTAGATTCAGTCCCTAAGTAGAACAAATGTTTGAGGGAGAATTGGTAATGTGGCTGGGATAAAAGAGAGCGACTGTCTGTTGTAACAGCTTAAAATGGAAGAAAGAGCTATTCTTGGAGGAAGAAACTGTGTGATACATTGTGAGTTGAAAGTAAGCCAGATTAGACAACAAAGGCAACGGAAAAGAGTAATTTAGTGCTGCATTAAAACAGATTATGGAATGTGCCAAAATGCTATTTGATCAGAGCTCACAACTTTGATGTTTACCATCTACAGTGAATGTATGATATACAGTATCTGTAAAACATAACATCTTTGATGGATGTTAGATTTAAGCAGAGATGCAGTCTCACTAAGCTTCCCATTGTTTGGCCTCATTCTATCACCCTTTACTGTGCTCTGCCGCACAAATAAATTAGAGGAAAATGCAGGATCGCCTTTTTTCCGTGCCATTTTAGTATGTAAATGAGTAATTTGACTAATATGCTTTGTTTCCTTTTCCAATTAGGCACCCTGTTTGCTGCATAAAACACCCAGAGTTCTGCAATACCAGTCAGCACATGTTGTATAACATGTTGAGCTGTTTACAATATTTAAAATACAATAAAACACCATAAATAAAATGAAATGTTGATTAGCGTGCCATGTAACCATAAAGCATTTTAAGTACCAATGCAGCATTTCTGTATTGATGACAGCATGGATTTATAGACTGCTATTTGAACAGCCGTTGTGTATTCATAGCTTTCACATGTGCTTGCCTTCCCAGTGCTGCCGGCTGTATTAGTGGCACGGTGCAAAGTCTTCTTCAGTGCTCAGACTAGGCCTGTAATGGCTCTGTTGGGACAATGCAAAAGTGCTTCTTCAGCTCTCATTAATGGAGCAAATTGAACAGGTCTCCTGGCCTACGTCTATAATGAGAGCCCCTCTTTTCTGGCCCCCACTCCCCCCATCATCCTGCAGTCTGTTGTTCACCTACAGTTAGGGTCAGAGCCACCGAGCAGTAATTGTATCACTCTGACCCTCTTTTGGTTTTTATTTTGTCACAGGGACCTGCCCTTTATGGGTACAGGCCATCCTTCAGGTTGTAAAAGCCACAATGCCCCTCCTCCCATACCTAGGGACAGGGGTGCTGCCTGCCTATCTGCCAGCGATCAATATGCCACTGTCGTTAACTGGATTTGTTGCTGGGGTGCTTGCTTATGAGGCAGCAATTAGTGTGAAGTGGCAAGGCCAGGGTACGAGGCTGCGGCCATGCGAGGCTTGGCCCTGGGGGATGGAAATGTCAGGTGTATGGGTCCGGTTTCATTAGAGCCTGAAGAGACTTTGACGATCCATACTGTGTGTAATTCAGCCCAGGAGGGGTTAGAATTATTTGTGAGGGACAGTTAGCAAACATTGGAAGAGGTCACAGGTTAGGAGTAGTGTGGAAACTTACTCTCTGTGGAATCCACTTACACCCAGTGGAATCCACTTACATACCTCCATTGTTTCAGCACCAGATCAGTGGTTTGAGGGCAGCTTAGCCTGAATGATACTCCTGAGCTGCAGCCTCTTGTCATGTAAAAGCTCAACTGTCATTTAGAAATAAGGTCACTCTCTCTTAGTTAAGTGCTGGAACAAACTGTAAACTCTGGAGATTTATCAGAGTAGCTTATTGCCTTCCTTATATTTTGAAGAAGAATTGGGAGGGATGAAACCCTCTTTAATGGTTATATGTTATCACTGCTGCTTCTACACATTCACTAATTCAGTTATTGTCTGTGAGTTCATGCCTATTGATAATTATAGGCCGTCTAGCGTGGTCGTGTCCAGTCACATCTGTGTCAGACCATCACTCAGCTCACATTGGTGACATTGAGGCATTCATGGCAGTTGGGGTGCCCGGGGGCCCATCAGTGTCTGGATATGTTTCTCCCCCAAAAGGGTCACAGTGTCCCTGATAGAGCATGGGGAAGGGGTGCACTAATGTGTCATTTGGGATCGACTCTGACCTGAGGCTCTAAATCACTTTGCTTTTTGGGGGGCAATTGAGTTTGAACGCCTGATGAGCGCAGGCCTAAATTGATTCTGTTGATAGTACTCTGTATGCAGGGACTGGGCTGTTGGTTTAAGCAGAATACCCCTCAATTATAGAGTTGTTTTATTTTAATGGTAACAATTGGTCCAAATGGTACTGATAAATTAGAGACAAATGTAAACAACTTCTCTTTAGACTAAACATCTACATTCTGATTCATCTTTTCATAACAATAGGGACATGTTCTATAGAAATCACTCAGTCACATGTAGTCAGTCCTTTGGTGGACTTATACATTGCGTATATGCCAGTATTCACATGCACTTGCTACTACAGTGTGAGCATGTATTCCTCTTTTTCAACCGTAGCAAGTCATCCTGGATGGAGAAGCTAAAAACAACAATAGCACAGACCAAAGCATTCAACCAATTAGTTTCTGGCAACAGGGGACAACAGATGTTCAAATTGTCCCAGGCCACAGGGTTACCAAATCTGAATATTGAGATGAATGCTTTCCCCTCCAAACACCTGACTGGAGGTGATGTGCAAAGCAGACACTTTAAAGGACATGGGGGGGTGACATTGTTTTTCCAGTCATGATTACACTAAGTTTACAGTGTACGCGGGTTAGAGGGAGATTGAAAAGGTTTCATAGGGAAGAGAGACGTGTTGAGAGGAGCAGTTTTAATTCTGGGCTCTGTTCCAAATGTGAGTGCACAGTTGAGAGTGTAATGGGGTAGATATTTTGACTCTAATCATGACTCTGGGCAGGCGAAAAAGAAACAGCCTTTTAGAGTAGATAAAAGCTGAGTTTTATTCTAAACTATTTATACACATTGATACTCCCTGAAAATGGGCTGTAGCTGCAATAAGTATTTTATTATGTTGTGTTTAAGAGTTTATACTCATACTCAATGAAATGAAAGTTTTATTCATACACACACACATAAAAAATATAGGTCATACGATCCGTCGTTAAAACATATTACGTGTCATTAAACTGTTGTACTTGGTAATGCTTTTTAAGAAGACGCTTAGAGTTTAGATAATCAAAAATCAAAGGAATAAGAGAGTTATCGATCTTTTTACGTCTTGTTTTTTTCCTGAAGACCACACTGTATTATCTTCCCACTCTTCCATCACAGACCTCTGAGTTGTACTGTAGGCTCAGTTTGTAAGTACATACAAATACAATCACTGTGTCTGACTTCTCCATGACTGGGTGAGCTGCAGCCCAAGTTAGTTCCCGTTCATGATATTCTTTATAATATAATAATAGTTATTAAAATAAATTGCAAGTATTTCAGCAAATGGATAGTGTAGCAATCCTTAAATACGGCTTATTGATCACATGCCATCACCACAGAAAGAGCTTTAATTCAACTCTTACTTCATGCTCACACCTAAGAATACTGCATTGACAGCAGCTTGTACAAGAACATGTCTCAGTGATATTAAACAGGAATAACTTGCATATAATGAGTAAGCACCTCACGGATATCCTCCTTCATTTTCAGTTCAGGCTAATGCAACCGGCATATGCAATCAAACACAATATGCCAAGACAACCACATCTACAGTATATAGGGAAAAACAGTATGCAAGCATATTGTGCTAGCAATCATACTAAAGATGCCAACAGATATGAGACTCTGTTTCCATATAATCACATTCTCCTCTCACTAAAATCATATTTATTGCATTAAATAAACACCAGCATTGGACATTGCTTATTACATGTGTTAAATCTTGTGAGGAACTCAACAGGTTAATAATGGCATGCATGATTACACTATGTTTCCTGTTTTATAAAGTGTATTCTCCCCTACAAGTCTGGGGGATGCTTGGCAATAATGTTTTTAATGAGAAAGAAGGAAACGACTATCATTTCATGATGTTATTAGCTTCAATGAATCGGTTTGTTTGGGTTATTTGGGTGTTTACAAGACCCACTGTGCCTTTGTTACGAATGTCCTGCAGGGGTAATGAAAACAAATGACTTCCCATAAACGGAGCCCATTGTATAGAAGATTGACACACTGGTTTTCCTCACGCCAGATATCAAACCAGTCTTATCAGTCTTGATAGTTTGGTCAGTTGTGCAGGACGGAGGGCTTTACAAACCAAAGGAAACAGAGCCGTCCCAGAGCCTTGCTAATGATGTCTGTAGCTCTGCGTCTGTGGAGGACTGGAGGGAGGGGGGATAAAAGTCCTCACTGGTAAGGAGGTTGGAGAGACACTTGAGAAGCTCTTGTCCTCCCTTCTTCTCATTCCCTCCCTACTGGCTCGTCACAGCTTAAGTATTCACTTACGGCTGCTGCCCATTACTTACTAGACGAAGATGTTTACCTTGTTCTGTCATGACAATGACTAGCACCCTGTTATCAAGGTCTGCCCTAGGTGGGGGATGACAGTTGGGAAGAGTTTCCACAGAGGAAGATTAGGCTGCTATGTTCAGGAAAAGTAGGCCAGCTAATTAGCTACAGCTCGCAGGACCCCAGGAGTGGGCTGTGTTTCACCTAGGCAGGGAAATTCCATACATGATAGGAATGGGGTTGAAGAAAAGTGGCTGAGATATTTTTCATTAGAGGGGGAGGAAAATAGATAATACCAACAACAACAAAAAAATGGAGGATGGAGCGAGAGTCTCCTGTAAAGTTGACTTTGGATACCCTGCAACTAAACTTCTGATAGTGTACTTATTCTTATTTGTTTTTGGCTTTTTTAAATGGGCTTTTCGAGGGAAAAGGTCTTATTTTACCTCCACCGGATGAAGGTACAAGTGCATTTTCTATATGTTTTTGGTCATTTCTGTTTCCTTGCATAACATCATGTTTCTGTTTGTTGTGTAGCCGTCACTATTACAATGACAATGAAAATACATAATGCAATTAATGTCTTTGGTGATGGCATCTCACATACACACACCATTTGCTCCAAAGGTTTTGGTCAATTCACATGGGCTGGGCTCAGTTTGTGAATGTTGAATTCATGTTTTTCTGCACACCAATCACAGTTACTGGACATTTGAATCAAAATCTAATGAGTATTAGGGTTATCTGCCAATATTAACAGTCTGATATCAATCAAATGTCA
>NC_136902.1:71494323-71589323 GCF_949606895.1 Notothenia rossii
GTGGCATGATTGGTTTAGGTTAAAACAAATGATCCATTTCAGCATCTGGTGGAAAACTCAAATTGTCTTTGAGGGGATGAAAAAAAAAGTGGGCAAGGAGTATAATTGCATGCAGGACCGCGTTTTTCATGTCACATTTTTTATATCTTTGGTTTCATCTGTGTTGTTGATGCAGCCATTCCAAACCACAGCTCCTCCTAGGTTTTACTCTCAGTGACTTGACGTCACACTTATGTGTGTGTGGTTACAACTCATTTGCATGCTCTCAGTTTTTTTAAATAAAAAACTGAGTCAACCCAGAAAAGCCTGTAATCTTATTCATGTCACCATAATAAAAATAAACCTATGAGGTTCTTTCTCCAGTGTAATGAAGCATAAGCTCATACTATAGTATCCACGAGCATTATCAGTACATGGCTTAGCCCCATGATCTCATTTATATGTACCATGCCTTGCCCTGAGTAAACACAGCCTCCAGTTAATACAAATAAATCCACTTTCAGTTGATATTTAGAAACCAGGGGAATATCACTGCCTCTGTTCCAGATACGGTGATTGAAGGTGGGGAATAAGAAGGCAGTGCTTCAGGGAGAATTACACTCTACTTACTTTTCCATCAATGAAGCCAAACACACCTTTGTTTATGTTTGAAGCATGCTTTTCTTCTTAGTGAATTACCTTTCTCTATTTCCCTTCTTTTCTCTCTCTTTCATTTTGTCAAACCGTCAGCAACACTGATGACACAATAAATTCTGGTTTGGCACTCTGTGTGTGTGTGCAAATGTGTGATAGTGTGTGTGGCTGCATGCATCTGTTAGAATCTAGGACACTGGAGGCCCTGAGAAGACAGCATTTGCATGCAGCTCACAAACATATTAAAATATGAAGACAAATCACTGTGTCTGGCCGGCTGACAAGCGCTGCCTGCAATGGGAACAAGCTAGTAAACTTCCAACATGTTTCAGCTCCCAGTAAGGCTTTTATAGGGCAAGCCCGAACATGCAGCTTGACAAACAAACGGAAGGAAAAAACACATGAGCAGTCAAAGCTATTATTAAAGGCAATAGAAGTGGTTCCCTTTGCTGAAGCCATCCTGTCATGGTGTTAGGCTCTGTAGTTTGTATTGGGAGAGTATGGTTTTCACAGACACCTTCAGGGAACATACTGTGAGCTTTGTTCTGCTGACTTTGATGTAAATCATAAAGTGTTCTGAACCTTTAAGGTTGTGCTCCTGCTGGCGTCGTGTCTGCTCAGGTAAAAACAAAAATACCAACTTTTAAGATTGATCTCACACATCTTTAGATGTTAATTTGAGGTCTCATACAGCTTGTTTTGTATTCTCTAAGTCAGTTAGACAAAATACAAATAAAACATGGATTTGCTGTGTAGTGTAAAGTGGGGAAAAGTGAAAAGTAGCCTACATATTTCATTTTGTTAAATACCCCTTGAAGTGCTCTTGTTAATTAACATGTTTTATAATAAATTACCAGTAATTTCATTTGAGCTTTTCTGATGTGGTATTTATTAATCAATAAATGCCATTTATTAAATATGCTTAATCGTACCTTCTTAAAATCGACGAGGGCTACATGTATAGTACATGTCGCTCTTCTTTTAAAACCCACATTAAAGGGCTGTATTAAAACGCCCGGTGCCAAGAGGATTGCTATAACTGTCACCAGTAGGGGGAGCTCATAGCTCACTGTGTACATAACGAGTGAGAAAACATGAAACGGGTTGCTGGGCAGTAATGCAGACCACATACATGACCTCCCCTCTATATCTCTGAACCTCAATTTATCTGTGACTGCTGTGCCAAATCGTATTACCTAATTTTGTCCATAATTACAAAGGGGATTGTAGGGGTGATCTGTCTTTGTATGCACACTCTGCCCTGAAAAAGACTCATGCAGAGAGGCCGCCTCTCCTCATCTTCATGCAGGGTCTGCTCAATCACTCATTGATTTCTGACAGAGATCATATTTACAATTCTGCTTCAATATCTCAATACATTAACATCCATGTACCATTCAGCATCTTCTATCTCGCATCATTAAAATGCCTATACTGATAGGGAGTCTATTGATTTTAGCTCACCATATTCGGAAATATATTTTGTAATCATACTTTTGGCATTATTTCCTTTTCAAAACGACTTTTGTTCCTATTAAAAGCTTATCTTGTGTTGTCACATTTGCTACCTGTTGGCTTTGATTTTGCACAATTTCCCCAGTTTATATTGGTGGTTAAACTTACTGTATATTTCCCACATGAATAGTCATCAATATAGTTTTCACATAATGTGATAAATAATGACTTTGAAGTATTTGAAGTTATAAATCAAGTCATAACATATTAGTTTATGTGGGTTTATCCTCCTCTTCAAAACCTCTCTGATTAAAATTAAAATGTTACCAGTAGAACAAGGGTTAACAGTCTAGTCTTAATTTCCTCACAAGGCACATTTTTACTAAGATTTGTACTGAGATCCTAGCTCTCTTGGACTTTTCTCTCCATCCTGCTCTCTTCCTCCCCGCTGCTGTGTTCCCGGACTGTTGTTGAGCTGCGGGCTGTGTCGGTGCGCTCCTAGCGGCAGAGCAGTTTAAATCAAAAAGCAGAGAGAGAAAGAAGGAGGATGTTGGACTGACTTGTAGTGCGACTGTACTCGTACATCGCTTTTATACCAGGCTTAGCACATGGGTCTTTTGGGAGCTGGTTCCCGTTGTAATAAAACAACTTTTAGGGAATGCATGAGAGCTGAAGGCTGGTTCCCAGTCAGAGTCTCAGCCGAGCCATGTGTTGAACTGTGGAGACACCGCTGAACATTTGAAAGGTGCCAGAGACGCTTCCAGAGGAACCGAAGACCTGCGAGGAAGAGCCCAGACTGCGTTTGTTTTCAAGTGTGGACATACTGTAGATTAAGTCTCTCCTCTCACAGCCTGTGTGGGCTTCCGTTTGTGTAGTAGCTCATCTTGGAGAAATAGCAGATATCACGGATGAACTCGCGGGGCAAGTAGGGACCTTACTCCGAGAGTTTGGTTTGAAGGTTTGCTGGATATGAACACCCCGAGCAGCTCCGGGTGACATGCTTTGAAATGGAGCCTCTCAATTTGTGGACAATGAAACTGGCTTTTGTCAGTAACTAGGACCTTTACATAACTCCCACAATCACGGAGTAGACTTGCCTGTCATTTTGGACATTTTTTTTTGCAGCGGAATCGAGGATCTGTGCGCCCGCCGTGGATGGTTAATATGCTAATATGGGTCCGCTAGCGTTCATCCTTGTTGGCGGATTACTGTATTTTCAAGTTGATGGTAAGTTGCCTTATGTTTTTATATAAAACTACTTCTTACGGGTGTTTTAATATTTAGTGGTTTGGGCAGACCTTCACAGACACTGCCATTCTTCTCTTTACCTCGTTTCGATTTATAATCAATGTTGTTTTGTATTTTATTGGACTTATAGTATGAAGGGGGAAAATATACGTCATTAAATCACTTAACTTTTATTATTACACTTTTAACTCGGAAAATGCATTGAATTACTGCTTACCTGTTGTTAAATCGGCTTACCTTAGTGAGTTGTGATTTAATTAATACTTCATAACATGCTTTTTTTCAAGTAATTAACTTAGATTAATACATGAACAAGCAGCATAATTCAACATATAACTCTTTAACTTAATGCAGATAATGCTCAGCTCTCAAGAGGTTAATATTTGGGCAAGCATTAGCTGATTTTTTTGTGCAACAGATAGAAGAAGCAACAGCAGTGCATTCTAAGAAGTAAATAATTGAATAATGTGTATATATATATATATATATATATATATATATATATATGGGTTTCCAGTGTGTTTTTCTCTCTGTGAAACTCTTCTTTATGAATGATTCTCATATTATGTTACAGTGGCTGCTGATTGATTATCTATGATGGAGAAGTGGAGAAAATGTTGTTAAATAATTCGATTTTTGATTATGGCAAACTATTCAAAAATGCCATCCTTTATTTAGCTGATACATAATCGAAAGTATTCTAATTCAACATCAATTAATGCAAACCTGTAGATGGGAGGTTTACTGGGTTGGACATGTTTGGCAAAATATATCCCCCTGCCTCTGCCCTGTAGCACATGGTTCTGCTGTGGTCATTTCCCTTTAGGATTTAACTGCAGAGGTTGAGCATTTAATTGAAAACCGGCTTAAATCCACCTGGGCTAGTGCCCCAGTTTATTATTCCCATTTGTTTGATTAAACTTGAATAATAATGCAAATTAGATTGATACTGTTTAATTTCTTCAGCCAAAAGCTTTAGCCATCTTCTTCCTATCAGCCGCAGAGTCAGCATATTTTCTTTTTACGATTTCATGAGGTTTCTTAGGTTTCACTGGCCTACAAGAGCACTGGTTTAATGGAGGAATTAAAACAGCCTGGACTGCAGAGTTAATGTGATGACTCACATCAATCATCAAAATAGACGGCTGAGGTGACGGAAATGGCAATTGGGATTGGTCCAACCTGTGACTGGTGGAATGATGGCGGGCATTAAGATGTATTGCTTTTAAATGCATAAACCTGAAGTCTGATTGAATTTTAGTGCTTCTAGAATTGGACACACCTTTTCGCGGTTGTTTCACACGCACACAAAGGGCTTGTGATCATAGAATGAGGAAATCATAATCCTGACAAAACACATAGCCTACTGGAAGCTTATATCAGCACTATGTTGTGAGTGATGATTCACACATGTTTGCTTTGTATTGTTTGTACTACTTAGCAGTATGCAAAGCCGAGTTTTTGTTGTCAGTGAGTGCAAGGGCCCATTTTTCTTTTCTTTCACCTGTCAACTCCCGCTTTTGTGTTTTACAGCTGCAAATTTTGCTTCTCCTGCCGTGTGAAGGTAGCAAATCAAGCCCTCTTTTTGCTAGGATTTAAATCTTTCTTTTCTTTCTCGTTACCTTTTTTTTGGTGTCTTTCACTCTGTTGAGCCAAACCCACTGGTTGCTAGGCAATGGTTGATGGCATTGCTAGCTGTCCAGAGGGAGAGGGTGCACATCTCCCTGGGAGCAGTGGATCTTCCCAATCATTTGCCTGTCACCCTCCTCCCCCCTCTTCCTTGCTGCCCCTCTCCCCCCCAGCAGAACTCACCCATCACCCAGCCCTTTTCAGAGGTAATCTGAGGGTCCTTGGAGAGGGAGGAGCTTCCTCTAAGAGTCCACTTAGGCAGACAAAAAGGTCTGGAGTTGTATTCACTGGGCAGCATAGCCAACAAAGCCAAGCCTTGTGAATGGCGTCAGGCACTGTTTAGTGTGCTGTGATTAATACTGCTAGTGTGTAGGAAATCAGGGAAAAGGTGAGATGGAGAGAGAATAGAGGGAGTGTTTGTTGGGAGTTGTTGCAGGGCTGGAAGAGATTGTGCATCTTAAAACAGGGTAACACTTTAAGAATCAGATTGATTGCAGTAGAATATTTTTTCCAGGAATACATCAGTCAGCAGCTGCCTGGTTATCTCTTAAACTCCAGCATGCTGCTTTTGAAGCTGGATTAGAACATGCTTTGCATAGTGGACACACACTCCTGACCTTATTGCTATTCTGAGACCTCCTGCATGCTTGTGTCTGATGTAGGAGCCGGTGACATCACATCCATCCCGGCTGACATACTGAGAGGTGCTGAAATATGGTCTTAAATCTGTCTAAGAGGCTATGGAGAAGACTACTTGGGGTCTTTGGTGGCCTAGACAGTGCGCAGCTCTCTCTCTCTGCCAGCAGGGCTGTGGTTTCAGTAATGCTGAGTCAAGAGAAACTCAAACCCAGAGAGTGGTTGTGTATGTGTTCAGGACAGAAGAAGAAGAGGGAGAGTCTGACTGAGTGTAATCAAATACAAAATTGAGAGAAGAGTTGTTGAACAGCATAATCTTTTAAAGGGAAATGGCGAGAATGGAGCTTTATAACAAAAGCGCACTGAAGACTAACAGCTCTGTTGATGGTCATGATTGAATGAGGTTTAAAGTACTGCCCTATAATGGTAAGTAATCCCAGATTAAAACAGTCTAGGTGAATGATGAGGCGGGCTGAGGTCATTGTGTAAGAGCCACCGCAATGTCTCGCCCCAAATGTGATTGTTCTGCTCAATTTGGCAGCGTTTAGGCAGCGTTATTGTAATTGCAGATCATTTGCTGGAATAGGAGTAGTGTAATGATGAACCTTCATGTGAGATCTACAGGAAGCTCCCCTCTACTGTCTCCTGCGGTCTCATCACTGTCGAGCAAAGCACTTTCCACTGCATCATGGTGAATTGCTGTTTGTTCTTTGATTAATGTCAAATATGAGTGGAGAATAAAGACAAAGGTGGTGATATTAAGAGTAAGTGAATGACCAGTGAACAAAGAATGAGATGAACACGTTTGTGTGTGTGTGTGTGTGTGTGTGTGTGTGTGTGTGTGTGTGTGTGTGTGTGTGTGTGTGTGTGTGTGTGTGTGTGTGTGTGTGTGTGTGTGTGTGTGTGTGTGTGTGTGTGTGTGTGTGTGTGTGTGTGTGTGTGTGTGTGTGTTTTAAGTGATAAGTGATACGTGTTACTTGACTAGTGACTAGGGCCTTTCAACTCCTATGATATTTTAACAGCCAGGTCTGGCTACCTTTTGGATCACCTTTCAGCAGCCATCCCTCTACACGTTTAGGTTTGAAGGGGATATACTTTGAGCTATGCATACTTCTTTTAAGTCCAAAGTACTGCTCTGTGATCACTGAAAAATAAAAGGATTCACAGCTGTTCCTTGGATCACGCTGGTTAATGTCTTTAAAATGTCATAGTGCTGAAGCGAGAGAGAAAATGTCAGTGTCAGACTTTGCACATGGCTGATTCTTCTGTAAGATCAGCGAATGCAGCGGAGGTAATACCACTTTTCCCTGTTTTACCTCCTATTTATTAAGCCTCAGCCAAGCATACCCGTGGCATTTACAGAGTAGGAAAAGTGCTAATGCTTTGATGCGTTTGCCTAAAGAAACCAAAAGTGGGTGAGAGATCAAAACACAGATGGAGGTGTAAGCTATACAGTAAATTGTTAGTATACTTTCCACATCCGATTTATATTACCAAACTAACCCAGACCCATCTTCTTTACTCTTTCTCACACACACACACACACACACACACACACACACACACACACACACACACACACACACACACACACACACACACACACACACACACACACACACACACACACACACACACACACACACACACACACACACACACAATCCATCCTCGGGGCTGTCCATAAGGGTGGAATTCAAACAGTGAGGGGGTTGTTGTACACCTGTGATGGCAATATAGTGGGAGCGTGTGTGCAGGTAGGGGAGGGATGGGGGAGGAGTGATATGATGAATTGAGCATGCTGACTATGAAGACTTCACCTGTCTCACACACCTGCACATACAGGATCACACCTGTGCTTACCCCTCTGGGCCCCAAGACCCAGATATAATCCCTGCTCTGCCTCTGTTTCCCAAACAACCGATTAAGGCCGGCCAACAGACTGAAACAGACGAGGATCTAATTACCGCTATAATCCCTGATGATAAGAAGATAGTGAATGAACCTTTATTGATCTATTGCAAATACCCTGCCAGCCGTTACGATACAAACTGTGTGTGTGTAGGACAGATTACTCAGTTGCAGCGTGGATGTGACCAGCATTATTATCTCCCCAAAACTCGATTATCTTAAGAGCATGCCAAAATGCAGACCGGAAGTCAGTTCACTAAATTCCTTTGATGCCTTTGACTGGCTGGAAGACACAACATGTGTTTTCTTATCAGTGTTTTTATGTTGCATGCTGCACTTTAAACGGAGTGTTTGAGGAAGCGTCTAATTACTCTGTATCCCGTTGCCCTCACTCTGTCCTGTGATCGGCTGTATCGCAGCAACCTTCAGGTAGAAGGGAGGGATGTCAAGGTTGAATGACTCCGAGAAGTACATGCAACTAACTAACTATACATACACAAACTGTTAACACACAGAAGCACACAAATGCATACTGGCAGCCATGAAGGCACTGTGATTGCATTGAGCATTTATTTAGCAAAAGGAACAAATAAAAGCAACTAAATAGATGCACATTAATTGAATACACACTGTATTTACTCACTGTTTATCTTATATTTCTAGTTTTATCAAACATCTTGTTTTTCTTCCCTTGGTTTTCAGTCAGTAGCATACCTGCTTGTTTCCATTGTCAAGAGTTTGTGTGACAGTTGTACCTGAGCGGAGTGTCTTAAAGATGAGGTCAGGCCTGGTGATAAAAATGCATGAGCTGTCTCTCAGTGTGAGATGTGCGAAGATGGACAGCCAGAGCATGACACTCGAGTACACATCCGTCACACACAGCAGTTGTCCAGTGCAGCTGTAATGCCGCTCAGGGAGGTGGAGCCAGAGAATAAGTGTCTCGTTCCACTATTACCATCCCTGTCTTGGTCTATATGGATCACCCAGCCATGACAGCTCGTACCTTTTCTTCCCAGTCCCACCTGGGGATCTAAAACCGAAGACGTGAAAAACGTCCAAACTATACACCATCACTTGCCAAACCATTGTTTCAGTGTGGAAACTACAGTAACCTGGAGGTCTTTTATCATTTCTACACACTGTATGATGCTTACATTTCCTATGGGCTATGTCAATATTCTAGACTTTTGCAAAAACACATATTATTAGTTTTGTTACTAAGACAGAGTTTTCCCTGGCAATGTTTAAACAAAAAACCTGCAATCACTTTGTCTTTGTGCCCATAGATACTGGAATACTTTAAATCATGTTTACGGTTGAGCTTCAAAAAATGATCAAGCTTCCTGATTTACAGGCATTAACATTTTCAAGAAGGTTGCATTAATACGTACATACTGGTTTGTAAGTAATAAGGCCTGCACTGTATGTCAGTGCTGTGGGAATCTTTTCTTGTTGCCTCCACGCTGCAGCTGCAGCATGGCACCATACTGCTTTGTAACGCGAGCCGCCATGACCAGGGGTGAGTTGATTTACTGTATATAATGGCTCCTGTTGAGACTAGCTTTGTGGTTGAAGACTCAGTGTGGAACGTGGCACGGGCCAAGTGTCACAACCATTGCGGCGGGTAGGAAGAAAGCCTTAATCACATCCTTGAACGTTTGAACTCTCCAGTTCCACTTCCAGGATGGTGATGATTTTTTTCTGCAGGGCTGCTCTCAGGCATTTGTCATTTAGAGGTCCGGTAACACCCAGCCAGTGGTAGAATTATGAAACTGGGTGTGGGAATGTGTTTGTGAGCACCATTTATAACCATCAAAGCCCATTGTTTTTTTGTGTTAGCATGGATTTATGAGCATGAGTAAATTGAATGAGTCCTTCATCCACTTACTGCGCTTGCTCTTGACCCTATCACCCTAAGCCAGACCAGATGAAGTGCCCCATGGAATAAACATTTAATAAATCTCATCTTGACTTGGAATGCTGCACCTTAAAAAAATACAGAGCTATAAGGACCATTTCATTACCCCGCTCTGCTCTCTGAGTCCATCACTGGAGGATGTGTGGTTACAACTCCTTTTTCTTATGTCCCCACAATGTGGGTCTAAAGAGCACTGCAGTGGCTGGAGGTGCCTGACTGCCCGCATTGACATGCAGGGACACTGCAATGTGTCCACTACAGGTCGGCACCCGCAGCACAACTCCAATTATCCACTCATCTCTCAACACAGTGTATCATGGATACCTGAAGGCCTTCTCCTCCACCCGCCCCTCCCTGTCTACTTCATTTATAAAGCAATAAAGCACATATTTATTTTGCCCCATTCAATCTACTGGGGCAGCTCAGCAATGCAGGTAAAGAGATTACAATGCTTGAGGGAGAATCAATTGATGCCATTCATTTCATTGCACTTACCTCAGTAGGAACTGTTTAGAGTAGCATGGCTTGAAAGGAGGGAATTGATGTGAAATTCTGCGCCCAGCTGGGTCTACATTCACATGCACACACCGCACACACACATATCTTGAGATCCTTGCCGCTTGCTTTTCTGATTTTTTTAAAGCACTTTTACTGAGTTGACTGAAGATAATTGTGCTCTACAGCCATAGATGTGCTAGTGATGAGCACTGCTGGACGGAGCAAGTTGATAGGAACTCATGCTACTGGTGCAAAGAAGAGACTGGGAAGAAAATGGCTGCTCAGAAAGATGTGCATGAGATGAGAGATGAGAGAGGGCTGAAAAAGGCGGGGTGGTGCAGCGAGGTACATGCTTGAGTGGCCCCGGTATCGGAAATCATTTAATCTGCATCACACAGTTTAGTCTCCTTTCCATGGGCCTGACAGTCCCACAGAGCTGGTGCTACACTCCTTACACTAGGCCATGTATATAAAGCAAGCATAATCAACGCATTGCTGCTCACCATAAAGAGGTCCAAACTGTTGTTTTCATTTTCCTGCTTTAGTCTCAAGTCAGCAATCTCAGCTCTTCTGTCACAGGCCATCTGCTGAATAAAAAACACATCATTCTTTCAGTTCTTGGCTACTGAGAGTAGAATGAAGAGTTAGAATGAGGTTAGTTTGGGAAAAAGGTGGAAACTGCTTGAAATGCACAATATGTGAATCAGCCCTACGCAGCAAAATAAGATATTCTGTTTCCCACAGTAATATATTTATATATTCCATCTGCATGGGGTGGAGAGGGCAAATACCAAATACACAGTTGCAGAGTCAATACGACCCCGCCACAACACTGCCCAAAATACACTCAAAGTGGAATTCTATCTGATATTTGTTAGAGGATCGCATGGATGCAGTAAGAGTTTGCACACAGCTCCTAGAATAACCATTGTGTATGCTTCCAGAGTATAGATCTTGGCAGAAAAGAGGAGGGAGGCAGTATGGAGAGCACTGAGGTGGAACACAGCCCATCATGTGAGCTTCCTAGATAGCTATAGAACTCAAACTCCCTCACTCTCTTGCAACAGAAGACAAATCTGCTCAGCACCTGTGAACATCCTCCATTTCAATATAAGAATGTCTCTGTATATTCCAGTGGCAGTGGGTTGGACAACAGCAGGTTGTCTTAGTGACACCTCGCCGAGATGAGCGGTACGTCTGGTATTGGGGTATAGTGGAGCTCATGTGGTGTGACGCCACTGACAGCTGGCGGTAAAGAAGATGAATCTGGGGTGCAGAACGCCCTGCCTGCAAGTGTCAAGCAGCAGGCCAGTGCAGAGGCGAGGACGGCCTGTAACATCATTCTATCGCCACCCCCAGTTCCCCCCTGCCGCTGTCTCACATTTCCCTTCTGATGACATGACGGATATGACTCTGTCACCCCCACAGAGAGGGTAGGATGGGGACAGGGAGCAAGTGGAGGAGACGGAGAGATATCGGCAGGGGGAGGCAGATAAAAATAGAGGGAAAGAGATGGAATGGGAGGTTGGAAAGAGACAGAAGTGGAGGGCGGGAGGATAATATATTTCAGAATGGACAGCATGGATGTAATGCATAATTCATTCCTCCTTAAGTTTTTTTATTTTAAGTACATTTATATCTTCACTCAGTTTGCTAGGTTTAAGCCTTTGCCATTTCAGTGTCCATTTTATAGTTTTACTGCGTCTTGGCCTGGACCTTGGGTTTCATGCTTGATGTTTTATGGAGCCTCAGTGACTTGAACTTTTTGCTGTAGTCCGAGGTTGCCGTGGGTTACCTGTGATCAGTGCACATGTCTGTTGGCAGAATAACTAATATCTCTTTGGGGAGCCCTTCCTTTTATGCTCTGGCCGAGACTGGTGGAGGTATTGATTTGGTTGGTGGGCTAGAATTTCTCCTGGGAGCTAATAAAAATAATTACAAAAAGATCATGGAAGGCCTGACCTTCTGTTGCACACATGAATACATATGTGACAAAGATAATAGAAAAGAGCTCTTCTATGTGTGTGGTCACATGCATGAGGGAAAAGAAGCTGTTGTAACAAGCTAAGTGGTGTTTTTATCCTGGATTTGACCAACAACTGTGACCTATTTTTTTTTTTAACACTCCTTTTATGTTTGTATGTCTTCATATTTGATGTGAAGTGCGAAACCTGATTTGGATGGTGGAAAAATACAGGGATATGTAATGCTGTAAAACCCCACATTCCTTGGATAGCTAAATTGCATCTGATCGCACTGAAGCTGACATAAGTAGTCTGAAAGTAAAAAGGCAGAAAAGAATCAGGGTTTGGTTCAGTAATCCCTCTCTGATCTCATTCTCTGTCTGTGTGCTTGTTTGTTTGTTCTCTGGTTCCTGCGCTCCTCCAGGAGAGGATGACTGCACAGCAGTGGTGAAAAGTAATGGTGGTGTTATTGCAGGCAGGGGGAAACAGAGCATTTTGATTGGAGCTTGCGCCCTGAGACCCAGTGAAGTGCACTCGCCTCAGCTCAGAGAGCACTTGATTGCACAGCACCAATGATCGCATTAAAAGGGCAACAGAAAGCCCATTTACCGTAAAGAGAGTGAGAAAGAGGGCCCAATAGGAAGCTGAAAATTGACTTTCACTTCTGTTGGGAGCTCGGCCTGGTGCCAGGGCGGTGGGGATATATATATATAGATATATCTAGGAAGGATGATGTATATACTATATATATATATATATATTGTGTATTTATGTTTTTTTTTATTTGATCTTCTTGGGCATCATCCCTATGGTGTGGGAGCCACATGAGAGCCAGTTTAAAAAACACAAACACATGACATGGTTTTGTGCTTTTTAAGTGAAGCTTGCTCATCAACCTTTAAGGTTCAGATGTTGTCTTATCCAGTATTAAGATTGATGAGCCTCTTTAAAAACATATTTCATGGCATATGGACATGCTTTTAACCTTTTCTACCTCTACACCTGACTACGTTTACCCAGGAAGGACACTGTCCAGTCACGTCTGGCCCTCTTTGCACCCGGTTCAGCTTTTTCTGGCAGTGAAAGGACAATTGTAGAGGCATCTGCTGTTTTCATTTCCACCGGAAAGAGTAGAGCAGATGGAGACTCAAGGTTTAAGTGATTAGAAGGCAGTAGATTGGAATACAAATTGGATTTAAAGAAATTAGACTGATATAAATCGAATGGAGTCGCCACAGTTTAGTGCTGTGCATGCGCATTGGCCTTAGTGGAAAGCCACCGCGGGGCGTGTGGATTATAAGGGAAGCAGATGCTCCGATGAGATAAGAATAAATGTGCGTTTGACACTCCATCTGAGGGAGATGGGGGTCTCTGTGTCTGTCCTTTATCTTGCCCTCCATTTATCAATGTCACAGTGTTAATTACTGCTTCATTTATTAGGTCACTTACTGCCAGAATACAAAGTTGCCCCTCTGCCCCTGTGCTGACAGGGAAACAGACTGCTTGAGCCTGTTGCCCTACCAATGCTGAAAATAATTTTGTAAAAACAGCCAGCAACAGCAGCATACTAAAGGTTTTTTTGTTACACTTCCAATAGTCTATTTTCAGATTTTCACATAATACCATTGTGATTAGATCATGCACTTGGATATCAGGATATCACTACCCCCTCCCTCCCACAAACCCCTGTCTCTGGCCCCACTTAGAGGATGACACCAGGCCTGATCACTAATCAATGACGGGGAAATGGAGGGAATTAGCCCAAATTAGGAAGAAGAGAGAACAGACCACCTCCTGTTCCGGGGTCAATATGCCACTGTTTGATGCCAGACTACTAGTGGACTAGTGCATATTTAAACAGAGTGTGTGTGTGTGTGTGCATGTATGTCTGTGTGCACACCCAAGAGTCTTGGAAGTGTATGTTGTGCTGATCAGTACAAAAGACCAGGGTACGGCGTGTCTCAGTTTTCCCTCGAGATTCAAGTCTAAGGGGTAGTGGAACATATGCAAAGCCAGGAAAACAAAGAGCTGAAGCCACCACGGTGTTGCCTTCATTCCATGTTGAAATTAGCCCTCACATAAGCACAAAGGCTCATGTGGTACGCTGCTCTTATGTGCAGCAGGCATTGCCCATTACCCCACTGCACTGCCCCGGGGAAGAGCAGAGTCATCAACTCAGCTCAATCACATGCCCACCTGCAACAACTAATTCTAAGACAAAGGGCCAAGCACTCTACTAAATAAAAACACTGGCTGGTTAACATTTTGCTGCCAACGGAATAAGAGTTATTGATGGGGTATTGAATGTGGTTCAAAGGAAAGAGGATAAAGGAAAGGCTGTTGGAAAAGTTTGCCTTATCCCCTATTCCCTTTACTGTGCCTTTGATTGTTTGATGCTGGATCAAACTCTTTGATTGTTGCATGGTTCCCAGGGCCTCTGTGATGTAAATGTGTGTGCGTGTGTGTGTGTGTGTGTGTGTGTGTGTGTGTGTGTGTGTGTGTGTGTGAGAGAGAGAGAGAGAGTGAGTGAGTGTGTGTGTGTGTGTGTGTGTGTGTGTGTGTGTGTGTGTGTGTGTGTGTGTGTGTGTGTGTGTGTGTGTGTGTGTGTGTGTGTGTGTGTGTGTGTGTGTGTGTGTGTGTGTGTGTGTGTGTGTGTGTGTGTGTGTGTGTGTGTGTGTGTGTGTGTGTTTGCATGTGTTTGTGTGGCCTACAGCTTCTTATCTCCATGTTTAAGAGCTGGGTCACAGACACACAGAGCACTCTGACATGGGGACCATTATCTCAGCTGCCAGACCCCAAAGCTCACCCACTGCAAGCCCTAATAAAAGGGAGTGGGCAAAGGTTTTCAGCCAGAGGGGATTAGCATTTGACATTAGTCTAAACCCTGACATTCATATTCACGTCACATGTACACTTCTACAACAGTGGACTTGTTTGCTGAAAACCAAACATATGATTTGTATGTGTATTAGTTTCGATGTAAGATGACTGTCTACACTCACTGTTCACCCGTGGGTCCAATTACCAACAAGCCTCAGCATATAGGGGTGAGAAGAGCAGATGGCTGAAACAGTGATTATTAAAGGGTCCAATATATGTTTCTTTAAAATGCTTTTAAACCAATAAAGCTTTTGGTTTAGTTGGAGTGATGAATCCACTGTTTCTCCAGTTCTGCATAACGATGGCACTGAGTAAAAAAATAAATAATGTTAGTTTGTTAATTAAAGTTATTTAGAATACAGCTAGTAAGAAACACAGGATATTGTTCGTAGTTGCGGTCAAGTACTTGAATAAATACAGTTTTCAAAAGAAAACCTCTTAGGCAGCTGCGCTCTGTAATGCATGTAGATCATTGTTCAGTTACAAATCAGTTGTTTTATTTAGTGAAATGTTTTATTAATGTATTCATAGTTTTGTTTACAAATATTCACATCTAGGCAGTTATAATATTATTTTGACATAATTTTATTACAAATTTGATTTTTTTTTAAATGAACAATGCACCTGTGCAACTGCAACATCCTGTAGCTCATTCTGTATTATCCTGAGGCTTAGCTAGAAAGGATATGTAATCTGCTACTTTGAGTTGTTTTTTAATAATGTAACCCTTATCTTTTCCCTATTTTCCAAACAGTGGTCTGGTAGCTAATATGTTAATGGAAGAGGCTTCTGACTTAAAATCGGAAAAATTAGGCTTAAATTCTTCACGCTAATATTCTATGACTAATTGTATCTCTCCTTTCTCCCCCAGGATCCCGTCTGCGCCAGGAGGATTCCCCACCCCGGATTGTGGAGCACCCCTCTGACCTGATCGTCTCCAAGGGGGAGCCCGCCACCCTCAACTGTAAAGCTGAGGGACGGCCAACCCCGACAGTGGAGTGGTACAAGGATGCAGAGCGGGTGGAAACGGACAAAGACGACCCACGTTCCCACCGCATGCTGCTGCCCAGTGGCTCCCTCTTCTTCCTGCGCATCGTCCACGGACGACGGAGCAAGCCGGATGAAGGAGCCTACGTCTGTGTGGCCCGGAACTACCTGGGAGAAGCCGTCAGCCGCAACGCCTCTTTGGAAGTAGCATGTGAGTCACTCTCCTGGTTCTTCTTCATTTCTTTGTGGCATTTATTCAAATTTGTTTGCATATTTAATTTAACTCAAAAATCATCTGCTTCCCGATGATGGAAAGACTGGATTTACATGTAGCACAAGAAAGAATTAAGGGGTACAATTTTTACATTTCCTGTCAGCAGTATCTATTATCCCTTTCTTCCATTTATTCATAATGGAAAGTGCCGTCCCTACTGAAGGGAATAACAGTAAACAAATCAGTAATTTATTTGAGGAAACTGAAATGGCCCTTTTTATAAGCGTTGACTTCATCTTGCTTTCTGTGTTCTCTATTATCATAAAAACACTGCACTCATTTCCTGTAGATCTTAAAGGGACAGTTAAGCTCAGAGGTGTTCTCACGTTGAGTTTGGTGGAATAATTTGTTGTACAGAGTATTTCTCCAGCAAGCACTTGAATTAAATATGATCCTTTCTTTACTTCAAGGGATTTTTATTGAAGTGGTCTGCAGACACTCAGACTATATGAGAGAGACATGATGGTATGGTAGATATGGGTCTCCCACAGGTGAGTGGGGGTAGAACGGCAGGCACAGATCAAAGTCCTGTGGGACATTTGACACAAGCTGCCTGGGCTGTGTTGGTGAACATTGACAGGCAGAACCTGAGCTGTGGATCAAATTACCTTTGAAGATGAGCCCCCCCCCACAGGCTTCAGGCTGGGCTTCCTATGGAGCGGTTCCTAGGCACCTCAACTGCCCATAAGGTGGAGCGTAAAGTCTTTGTGTCCTTATGTCGTTTTGTTGTTTTACCTGGGGCTTGCTGTGTCTCAAACAGGGACTAGGTCCATGAGATAATCCCA
The DNA here is from genome assembly GCF_949606895.1 of Notothenia rossii. Classification (NCBI taxonomy): domain Eukaryota; kingdom Metazoa; phylum Chordata; class Actinopteri; order Perciformes; family Nototheniidae; genus Notothenia; species Notothenia rossii. Next base: position 71,511,142 of record NC_136902.1, read on the forward strand.
CTACAAAATGTGTTGTTGGATGCTTCACGTATCATTTTGCAGTAGGTATGAGCTTCAGGCATTGTGGAGTCATTATTAGAGTAAAATGCTAGCCAAGAAGCCTTTTTGTTGAGAAGATTTTTCTTGATTGTTGTGAACATACAAAAAAACTGCAGAAATTGTCTATGTTTTTAGGACAACCTGTAAAATAATTGATAAGGTGATTACAATGATCAGTGGAAGTAAATGGGATTTAGGTGTGTTATCCTTGGGAAATGGACTTCGTGTGTTGAAGGGGGGGCTAGTCTTTGCCTCGGATTCAGTCCCCTGCCCTCCTGAGGGCCTCCCAGCTGCCCCCAGGTGCTAACTGCGTGACAGCAGCTTGATCTATCGATTGCTGTAAGAGGGCTCTCCCAGTCTAAATGAAAATTCATGAAAAATGTATGAAGACTCCAGATTATTTTTATTTTTCCCCTCTCATACTGTTTTTAAGCCTCTCTTTTCAGTTGATCTCTCCCTCTCTCATGTAATATGGGTTGAGGAGCAGAGGGGGTTGAATAGAGGCATTGACTCCATGAATGGCTTTAAGGTGAGGGGTCACGAAACCTGCAGATAAGGGGATAAGGAAGGTGAAGAAATAAGAGAACATGTATGATTGGTATTATAAGTGATACTGGGTTTGATAGAGAAAGGACCAGGGCAAAAGCCCCAGGCCACATTATTGGGAAACAGCTATAAAGAAACACCATTGGCTCCAAATAAGACCTTATTCTGTCTACTTTCATCATGTAATTTCATCATTTCCACTTACTGTACTGGCCACATACTGTACATGTACTGTAGATAAACCCAAATAACCTTCCACATTAAAGAATAATAAAAAAAAGAAAATTAAACTAGCTCCCAATCTACATTTAATTGTTTATCAAAGTGTTTGATTTTCCAATTCTACGTACAGAACAAAAACGAAAATGGCTCTACATTACCTCACACAATTGAGCTTCTATTTACCTGACCCAACCTGAGGCACATCTTTGGGAATGACAGCAGTGTTGGCCTGACTGATGGAGTGTCGGTGAAGGAAATGGTTGTGCTGGTGGGTCAACTGCAGTTCAAAATGGACAGTCACTATTTTACTTGATTATGTCGTGACAGATAGTGAAATGAGGTTTTATCAAAGTAGAATATTGTTCATAAAAACATTTAGAATATGGATGGATCATAGCGTGTAGAGGCAATAGAGTGCATTGAGGGCACGAGGAAAAAGAAAGGAAATATACCCGAAGGGTATTACAATAAGATTGTAATGACTTGTTGCAATTTTAATGACAAGTAGTTTAAAGGATATTAAGCGGGAATGTCCTGAAGCTGATCTGCAGGATTGGAGTCTGAACCAATCAAGTGTCTGGCCTCAGGCACCAGAATGGACAGAATCAGCACAGCGCCATTATTGTTGCCATAGAGCTATTTTGTCATAGTTTGAGTGCACCCCCCCACTTTATAACTATACTGTACATCCTCTGAAATATACAGTTGTATAGGCTGTTTAATTGTAGATCAAATACTGACGCAATGATATGTATAAAGTATATCATATATGAATTTTTTGGACATTTCAACGAACATTTCTTTATATATTTTTTGTTTTTTCCAGATATAAGGCTATTATAGATTTTATGGACCTCTCCATGCTCGGTAGTTTAGAGCCTTAGGCTTTCTCTGCTTCCTTTTTTCGCCATGTCTTCAGTGGGGCTGGGGGAGCAGAAGGTGGGGTGGGCTACTGAATCCCGCAGCATTGGCTTACTGCAGTGATTAGCTTTATCAGGTCCTGACATCCGTCTAGTGATTGTTAAGCCACAGCTAATCGCACAGGAAAAAGCAGCATTTAAATCTATATCCATGCTGAACTGGGATTGTGTGTATGATATGCCCCCCCCTTACATCCCTCGTCTTCTCCCTCCCTCTCCCTCCCACATATTGAACACACCTTTGCTCCCTCCCGTTCACGAGTGGTTGAGCAGGACCCTGGCGAGATAATTTAATTGCGGCTCTGAATTGGATTGAACTCGGTGTGCACTGAGCAAAGCGGCACGGCTGCATGCTGGACATCAAGCTGGGCACCACTCTCTCTGTAAGAGGAGGAAAGGTGGAGTAGAGAGGAAGAGGGGGGAGAGGCCTCTGAGAGGTGCCTCTGCATTATTAATGTGGGCCAGATTGGGAGGACTTGTGCTGTTACTGGGTTTAGTCTTCCCACTTGTCTCCTTTAAGTGTTGGATGTTGAACAGATATTGCTCACAACTGGGGAGGCAAGAGCATGAGCTGCCCTCTGTTATCTAAGAGTGTGAGGACAATGTTTGGACATAGCTTGCATTTGGGAACACATTTCATTATAGGTGTTGTTCACTGTCCTGTACTTCAGAAGATAGGAAACTTGTAAACACGTTGCCTACAGGGTATCTGAACGCTCAATCTCATTCTAAATCCCATGCTCTCCAAGTCTGACTGCAGGCCAGCTCCGTGGGATGAATGTAGGACGTGCACATAGGAGGAGATGTGCTCCCTTTTCTCTTTTCAGCATAAACTAGGTCAATGAGCAGGTTCATAAATCATTCTGAAGCCTGGTTCAAAATGCTAGCTGCAGCCACCGCTGCTGAATAAATTGCTAGCATTGCGGATATCTCTGTATATGTAAGGGTGACAAGGCACACCTGGGGTGAAAGGATCTCAAGGAACATGTTAATTAGCCCTATTTTTCCAGGTGGATATGCAGCATGTGTGTGTTGAGAGTGAACAAGTTGCACTTATAATCGAGTCTAGTGACTCAGACCCTCTGACATGTTTGTTATCTGTGTATTTAATGTATCTGGTCAGAGAGGGACTGCTAACGAACCAACACACATAATCTTCAGGTGTAGATTATGGTGTAGATCTGTATCTTTTCCCGCTTCCCTCAGATTGTAACCTTTAAAAATGCAAATGACACAGAAATGAAACAGATGTCTTGGGTTGGTTCTAAATGCCGCTTGTAATGGGATTGGATGACTTTTAAAAAGGTCCTTTGATATCATCTAATGTACCACTTCTGCAATTAAGTGAATCGTTAGTGAGCATTTGGTGCTCGTACAACAAGGTAATTAGCAAGAAAATAGAGTTGGGAGAAGTGTGATTGGTGAAGAGAGGAGGAGGGTACCAAGCTGTTCCTGTTGTGTCCAGCATGAGGGGAAGCTAATAAAGGGACAGGCCAGGAGGAGCCGGCCAGGTGGGGAGTCAGGCTGAGCCGCACTGCAGAGCCTTCCACAAGCTCATCTGGACTCATTACTCCATTTCAGAGATGAGCAAATGGAATGACAGTGAGCACACAATCAACAGACACTAACACACTCTGACAAAAGTGTACACAAACACCTGCCCTCACGCCCACATAAACCCCGGTAGGCTGAGGTTTAATCTGCGCTGAACTCCTTGAGAAATAATGAAGGTTAATGAAAGAAGCAGCAACAATGCAACCATTACCAACACATTAATGACGCATGCTACAGTTAGGAAATCAAACGCAGTCTTGAATACTGAGCACACTCTCATTTTTGATTAAATATGTTTGTTTGTGTTTTATATGTTTGGCACTGTTTTGGCTCACTTTATAGAGCTGCAATATTGGAAAGATACTTAACTTGTAAATATTCCAGGAATATTAAAATGTATTGCGAAAGGTCGCCGAGTTATATGCAGAAAGACTAAGTGATTTGGAAAAAAATCAAGATGCCGAAAAAGGTGAACATGTGGCCCTGCGATAAGAGAGATGGTGAGAGCAGGCGAGGGTGTGAGAAATAACCCCCCCCCCCGATAAACTGCGAGGGTGGAGAAATCCCTGATTAAATGTGTCAGCTCTGTGTCCGTGCAGCTGGAGTTTGCTGACCTCCGTAAAAAGGTGTTGTTATCTATTGGGATTTACTCACACAATGGCCACACAAAAACATCCACATCCACACACACACACAGTTCTCACCAGCTCTCCACAGCAGCATGTATATTGCTCTCTCACATTTATTAGCCACAGATGGCCAGAGTAAATGAGAATTTTCCCGCCACTACTAGACTCCTGCAATGCACAGAAAGAGACTGTCCTGCAGTTATTTAAACAGGAAGATAAATCATTGAAATATGCTGCGGTCGCTACCAGCACTCTGACCTTTCACTGTCACACACACACACACACACACACACACACACACACACACACGATAACTCCTGAGACTACACTTTTACTATCCTCAGCGGGCCTTGTGTCCCAGCTCTGACCTCCCCTGCTCCACCAAGGGAAAAAAGCCCATCTGTGTTACCTTCTTACTTTCAGTGGGAACAAGTATAGTGTTGAAGATGGGAAATAGAGCACACATCAACTGTGGATCTCTACAGCTGAATAATGACAGCAATAATAGAGTAGTGCAGCGAGACATGAGGACAGAGATGGAAAGTGTGGTGAGAAGGTGCAGCACATAATAAGATCCAAGTATGGGATGACCTTTGACCATGTTTCTCAATCCTTTATCAGTCTCTTTCTTTCCTTTTTTTTTCACTCTCTACATCTCTACTTTGACCATTGTGTCTCACCTTCGAGTGTATAAACTGGATTAAACAAGTGTGTGGCGCTCCGTCATGGATGCCATAGCCCGTCAGAAGAGGAGTGAGCCGTCAAGCAGAGAATGCTGAGCCAGCCGCTTCTCACGCCCATTAGTGCCCGGCAAGATGAAGCACCCGTCGGACCGGGTTTTGTTGTGTTTCCTTTATAAACCCTACTCTCGCTCCTTCAAACTCTCCCTCTTTCTCTCTTTATAGTGACACTGTTATTGATGGCCTCTCCTCTCTGACAATGCAGGGCTATTGCTTTGTCTCTCCTGGCAGTGTTTCGCCGACACTTCTCTCCTTGCCCCACTCCAACCTCACATGTCACATCACCCAGCACTTTAAACCGTGGGTGCTCGCTCTGCAGTGACTAAAATATAAAATGTGCATTCAAATGGAGTCGCTAAATTGTACCGGCTTGGCAGAATTGTTTTAAAAAGTGAACACATTCAGACAAGCTATAAAGTAAACTTGCCATGTCTTGCCCCTTCTTTTATTCTCATCAGACAGCTTTGGATGCCGACTGAGCTGTAAATTATTGAAAACTGTCTGCAGGCTGAATATTGATCAGCCTTAAAACACAGACACGGTGAGAGGCTCCTGCTTCCATGGGTGGTTAGTTCTTTGATTTCTATTTTGATATTGACTTATGGTTCTAATTAATTCAAGCCCCATGTAGCTTTCAATTTTTCAGCAAGTAGATTTAATTTGATCATCAAATTACCTTCCCGAAGATCCCTAACTTTATCAGTCTATTAATCCGTCCTTCTGCCTGTGTGTAGATAACACATTTAGACTCTAAGTCTATTTTAATTGACTGCACAGGTGTGCTTTTTAGCAGCATTCAGATGACTATATCTGATACCACACCATTTGCTGACAAGTGGGCAAAGGGAGTAGTGAGTGATAATAAAATTAATCCAAAAATGTGGCCCTGAGTGAAATCCCTGTGGGCTCTGCGTTCTTAGGGTGGCTTGCCATTGAGTCCAGTCAGGATTGGATCCTTTGACCCCTGGAGAACCCTTTGCCCTCTCCTATCCTCCCTAGATCTCTGTCAAGACATAATTCCTTAACCCAACGCTCCCCTCCGATGAATGTGTCCCTGTAGTGACTGACCTCCCCCACCAGCCTTCCTCTCTCTCTTTCTCCGACCCTCCGAGACTGCCAGAGATGGTAATCCATCATATGGAGCAGGGAGGAGGTGACGGGGTGGAGCGCTGAAGTTCAGGCACTAGCTGATATGGGTTTGAATCGAATGTCGCTGGAATTGATTTACCCTCTGGCGTGTGGAATGTTGTGTTATTTCTGCACTGATGTTGCTGGTTCAATTGCCCATTATTTCCATAGTTACTTTCACACACACAACCTTAAACACACATTAATTCCCACAGACACACACACACAAACATGCCTTTGTGCAACACAAAGGTGACAAATACTGCTCGGGATTGATCTTGTGGAAGGGTCATGACTCAGCCAGACCCAAGATGCAGCCAGTTTATTTTGGGTTACGACTGTCACACTGCACACCGGCACTCTGATGAATACATCTTGTTCTGAGCTATTCTGCACTTACAAGCAAGTACGCATACACACTCACACAAGTGTACACAAAAATGCTTAAGCTAAATGTATTTTTTGGATGTTTTTCTAGTTGTGCAAACATTAATGGCAGTCCCTGCTTAAAGTAGCCCTTTGGGAACATAGGAGACATAGCATTTCAGCTTCATTAGATTCTCAACTGAACTGTGTGGATGGAGAGGAAGTAGGAGACTAGAGGGGAATACATGGGATACACTCCAAGCTGGCCATAGGAAGTTGAGAGTTCATAGTGTAGAACTTTGCCAGCCTTGTGGGCTTGGAAAGAAAAACATAATCAGGTCCTCCCTTCTTGCAAGTTTTATGTTGATTTAATCTAAAATAGTTGTTTTTTACAGTCCCTTAAACTGTTACCAGGCTTCCCATGGCCCTAGGCCACAGCAGAGTTATGGTGGGCCCGGATGTGTTATGACTTGGTGATCTCCCGATGGCGTGGACAGATATTGTGTTTGGCTAGGATTACATTTGCTGTAAGGGACACCTATCAGCCACCAGAGCCCTCAACAGCTGCAGACCAGAGTTGTAACCTGATCATCCAGTCTCTGCTGTCTCCCTCTCTCTCTTCGTCTCCCTCCCTCAATCACTCTCTTTCCTCTTTCCCCCTTCCCACTCCCTTCCTCTCATTTCCTTTCCTGCTGTTTGAAAGTGATACTCAAAGCATTTTGATCACTTTCAAAAGTGAAGGGTGACACGATCAAATGTTTGAGCGTGGGGTTTGTGAGACAGCTGTGATGCCATTCTGTTTTACAGCCTGACCTTTACATGACTGCACCGCTGCATCCACTGGGCCTATCAGCAGAGGAAGTTGGGTGGCTGCTGTGTCGTGTTGTTGAAGGTGACCTTGTGTTTTGCAGAGTTAATGGCTTCCCAGTTCAATGTGGAGTTTGTCCTAACTGCTTCCTCTGCCTGTTAGACTGCTCTGGGGTCCACCCCAGGCTTGGCGAAGGTGATGGAGGGGACAAACAAGTTTAATGTTGTTCATTCAGCAGCCACCAGTTCACAAGATGAAGAATAAATGTCAACGGTTCTCATCTTCAGGACCAGCAGAGACACATAGGGGGGACGTAGGGGGAATCTGGCTTTCTCAGTTATGTGTAAAGCGTTGTGACCAGGTGCATTTAGATGACATCACATGGTGAATGAGACTGGAAGCTGTGGTATGTGTGGCCACCTGCTTCTGCAGCTGGGATGATGATTAGCAGCTAGCCAGGCTGATTATTAACCATCCAGACACTCACCCAGCCAAACGGACAGACACACAGACAGGGACACCGACAGACATTTCACATGGCCAGATATGAGCCTGCACATTGGTTGGCACACGAGAGACAAGACAGACTCGCCCAGACCACTTAAGCACTAGCATGGCCAAAGGCCAACTGAATAGAAATCAGAACACCCTATTCAAATGCTAAGCAGAATGTTATCTCAGTGCCTCTTGCTGCTGGCCCCCGTGCTCTACACTGTCCAGGGCAAAGCTATTAACGAACATGCAGGTGCCTCCCATGTTTGCCTGTGTTTCATTGTGTATGTGTTTAGATAGGTGTCTGAGCAGTTCTTTGTATCTTTCTGCCTACTCTGCTGATGAGAAAATCCTAATGGATAGCATTAAGGAAGATATTGCTTGAGTAAAATTCTAATAATTATTTGTCATTGTTAGTGTATTTGCAATGATTTCTGTTGACAACAATGCCATAAACAACAGTACCCACCACCCAGTGAGACATAAATGATGGCAGTGAATCATCCTAAGCGTGGTTGTAATTGCAAGGATTTGTCTTGGATCCATAATGATCTTCTTATTCCACAGGAAATGAAATCTAACGACACTGAGTGATCACCAAGGGGTGTGTGGCTAACTGATGAGTGTGCTCATTTGACTCCACCGATCTTTAAAAGCCATTAACGCTCTCCTGTTTCATGCGCAAATTAGGCCTCCACACACAAAGGCACACAAGCACAGCAGCCCATAGATGTTTGATCTGGTACACAAGGCAAGTTTTGCAAAGGCACATGCCAATCAACACACACCCTTGCACACATTCTGTAACAGACTCCAAACTCCCTCTTTTTCGTCCAACTTGCACGATGAACATTTGCCCATTTGATGCCTAAATGGCACAGTAAGGGAAAAATGAAACCCCAGACGCCGCGTTGTAATGGAGCTGAAAAAGAACAGCTTAATTGGCCAACATAAGCCATGCCCAGGCACTAACTGTGAAATGTACATGTTAGCTTTTTTCCCTGTCTTTCTTTTAAAGGTCCCTGTGGTGTTCATGTGGAACAGACACATGAATTAAAACTCTGACACTTCATGAATATCGATTTGGCTGCTGTGGCTGTGCAGGAGGTTATGGAAAATAATTGTATTCAAAACATGTTGAGTGGGATACATCTGCAATTAGTCGGTTGTTAGTTTATGCAACTAATGTGTTATTAGTTTAATTGCCTGTTTTTGGTAATTCACTTATCCTTTTGCACACAACCCCCTTTCTGTGAAAAACATCCTGAAAATTAACAATGAACTATCATTTAGAAATATTGCAGACATATTGTTAATTCTTTTTATGATACCGTTAATGATGAATCCTTTTCACTACTCAACATTTGAGAAAATCTTAGAATGCTCTTTATATCAGATTTTCAGACTTCAAGCAGAAGGTGCTTGTCCCCATGATTTAGCTCCAGTCAAGGGAGTACAGGGGGTTGATAGCCTAGTCTGGGTCCAGATAGGCTGACCTTTGGCCAGCTCTGAATGTGACCTCGGACTGACCATCGATTGACCAACATTTGACCCCATGACTTGGAAACAGGGCTGCATAGGGTCCATTTGGCAGTCTGGAGAGCATCTGTAGCTTGCACTGCTAATACAGTTACCCTTGTGTTATTGGGAGATGTATGAAAGGAGAAATAGCCCAGGAAGGCAGGGTTATTCCTGTGTCAGAGGAGGAAAAGCTTGGATAATTCAGTTACAGGCTAAGGGATATGAGCATCTGTCAGCTTATTCATTCTTATAGTACTCAAGCTCTGTTGTAACTGCAGTAAACCTCAAAACTAGATTGCAACCAGATTGAACTCATTTCCTGCTTTATGACAAACTGGTATTCTGACATCATTGAACCCCTTTCATTTACCATGTATGTTGTATTTTTTACTCCATGAAGCAATATTCTGCTCGGTTAGATATTTTGTGAAATGAAACCTTGCACAATCCTTCTACATTTGGTGAGTGCTAGAACAGATACTGTTATCTCTCCTCAGCATCTTGCCACTGTTCAACCCCCATCCCTCCTCCATTTCCCCCTTATCCCCTAAATTGCTGGCTGTAGATGATAGCATTTCAGCCCTGCAGACAAAACACTCATCCCCATCTCCCTTTATGCAATGAAACCTCTAATACGACGTAGTAACTGACTGCTAATCAAATTAGCCAAGATTCTCATAAACCTTAATAAATAACGTGACTTGATAAAGGATGCAAATGAGGGCAGGAGACAGCAATGTGATTGGGAAAAAAAAAGGGGGGGGGGTCATATCATTCATCTCAAATTCACTCAACGTCGCCAACTGGGGTGTTGATTGTCTTAAATATTCTTGGACCATCCATTTTCACCCCCACCCCCTTCCCCCCCAATACTCTTTTGAATGCATCTATGTGCCAGCAACACCACCCTCAGTTCCCTCTCTGTCTGTCTGTCTCTTTTCTCACGTGCAGCAGGGGGATGGTTGGCCCAAGATCGTGGCATCATTAACTTTCTTGAGTGGCAGACGTGAGATGTGCGGAGGGCTGTCCTGTCCCACCCCCTGCTGGGTGTCCCTCCACCCCCATCACTCCTTCCTGTCATGCTCCATCCCTGCATTTTTTGCTTCTTCTCCCCCAAACCGTCAGTCATAGATTTCATATGCGTTATGCTCAGTCATGGGTGAATGAGAAGATGCATTAAAGGAAACATAGCCTATTTCAGCGTAATGGCTGTGCCACAGAACCGTTGACATCTGCACAATATATATTATATATAGTCATGTCTATGTCTGGTGATGAGTGTAGATTTGTCCACATGAATATAATGGTCTAACTATTGAACTGTTTTGACTCTGGCTCCACTACCACACACTGTGTCAAGGGTTTTTGTTGTTACCACCAGTGTGGCACGTGCTGCTGAGCTCCTTGTGGTGCGATGCCCTGTCTCATTAATCACAAGCCCTGAGCTGGAGCCCTGACAACCCACAACCTGGTGGCCCACCACCTCCCCTCGTATACACAAGGAAGGCTCTGCACCAGTATCTGCTCACAGGAAGAAGGCAACACGGCAATGACAGCTGCCGGTGGTCATTTGAACCAACCCCCCCATTTCAATTGGAACTCCTCACTTCACATATCCCCCATCAAGCCTTTTGGATTACTCTCGCCTCGGGTTCACAAGTTTTGAACCGCTGGGGCAAAGGTCAGTAGACTTGCCAGGTCGTCACAGCAACTCTCAACAACGTCAGATGTCAAAAGAATTGGCCGACCATGGCAAGAAAGAGAGCTCTGCTTGACTGGCCACTTCCTTCTGGAGAGCAGAGGAAGCAGGCCAGAAGAGTAGAGGACTGTCTTTTTTTTTTTTTAACATACTCTCTGCTCTCCCTTGGCTTTGGTCTGTGTCTGGTGTGTTGAGAGTTATGGTAGGGGGTTATTTTTGGGGGGGTGTTAAGGGCGTGTTGGGGTCCAAGTCAAACTTGTACAGCGGGGTGCTGGGGCTCATAGCGACGCCGTGGTCTAGTTGTGTCATGAACATGTAGCTGAGCTGTCACTTGTCTCTAATTGGCTTAAATCAACCCACACGAGGCTCAAAGCTCACTGACCCAACCTCTCTTTCTTTCTCCATCTCTCCATCTACCCTGCTCTCATTAGCTTATTTTCCACTGCCGAAGCTAAGACAATGGTCTCCACATGGTACATCCCATTGGACCCTTTGATCCAAAAAATCTCTCTCTCGTTCCAGAAGGCCGGTCCCTTTCCCTGCCTGCATGTGTGTCCAGTTATTGGGCTAAACCCTTGCAAATAGCAGGCTCCTAGAGTGATGAGAGAGAATGCATAGGGCAGCTTTATCTAATCCTGATTGCAGACCTGATTGATCTGGGCCCCGGGTCGTCACAGGGTCAATACATGGACGGATGATAACATTGATCATCTTCAGGAAATAAACCTATCGTGACACTTTCACATGCCATTACACCTTGTACCAATCCAAAAATAATCTACATCAGTCGTGTCCACCATTACAGTTAAAGATGCATCCTTGCACCTCATTTTCTTCATCTGCTATCAGTCAGTCATTCTGAATGCTGCCAGAGTGGGTGTTCCTCCTTGGGAAGTGTAGTATTTACGATGTGCTACAAGGGTTCAGGGAATGACCCTATAGTGTGCATCCCTGATGATGTTCTAATTGGATGGGGTGACCTTTCTTCACTGTAATTTTGAAGCGTGCCTTGTCCTTGGGGATGGGAACAGATTAAAAAGCAGCAGGGGTGGGCTGATTGATGTGTGGTGTGGTTAGTGGTGTTGTGGACAGACAGTGACAGGTAGAAGCACAGTAACATATGAGTCCACAGATGTTGAAGGGGAATGGATGTACAGACATGGGAGGTGACCACAAGCGGGCCTGACTGATTGCTACCTTCTGGTACATCATCCCTTGTAATGGCTGAAAATACTATGCTTGTCGGGATTGAGTGGTGGGGGAGGATGGTTGTTTGATTTCTGTATACATTAAAGGTGTGTCATTTCATAGAATTTGAGATGACATTAGTTTAACTTTTAATGGGATAAAACATTGTCAGTCCATTATAAATAAATTAGTACATGTTGTATCTCGAATATACACCATGACTATGTACAGCAGCAACACAAACAGCAATGTGAAAGTAAGTTTGTTGCCATTATCAGCGTGATGAAGAGCTCGTTTCCCAAAAAGGGAGCAACTGTAGCACTTTAAAACATTAAACATCAGAGGAACTACATCACCCAAAAAATGGCCCCATATGGTATCATCTGATTATTACATTGATTGTGAGACATGAGTGGTTCTTTACGATCTGTCTGATCGAACTCACTTATTGATTGAATTTTATTTTTGCTTCTTCAAAATTATTCAGTTAAGCAAGTCACAGAGATTCAGGGAAAATAAAACTAATGCATGCATGGCACGATCTGAATAATACCCTGCAAAGTCATATTATTATTATATGTATGCACTGTAATAATACATATGTGTGGGATAAATACAGTGTGGCTGTTTCTGCAATATGCTGTATGTTTATCCCTGATTGTGGCTGTTATTTCGCTTTGCATTTATGTATAGCACCCTCACAAAGCTTCCAGAATATATTTATTTATTTGTTTCAATTTGACATTTGCTTTTCTTTGTAGCCTGAACGAGTTGAAGTGTGGTGAATGGGCTTGTTTTGGTGCATTGACTGGTGGATCCTATTTTTGAAGGCGTATGAAGCTGGAACCAATTCTGGCATATTTATTTGCCTTGGTCTAAGCAAGCTAAGCACTATGCCTACTTAATATTCCAGGCCATGCTAACAGGAAGCGCCTATTGGTGAAAGTAGAAACGGCCTCACACAGCCTTTGGAAGCTTGTGAGTGGAAACATGATGGAACCTCAGAATGTCAAAACAATTTATTCCTTTGCAAATGACATGCATGCATGCACCAATTTAAGGCCTTTGGATTTGCTTTTTCCAGCTGTCATATACTATTTTGTGTCATTTACTTTTAACTCATATCTGACAGCCATGCTGAAATGTTGATGACTTAATAATCCAATCAAGAACAGACACTGCCACAATATAAAGTATAATTGGTATCAGTATGCATCAGTATATGTACAATATGTACAGTTTGCTACAGTGTGTACTTCTCTATTGACATATCTCTCCTCTGCTCTGGTCCGATTGACTCTATAAATAAAGGTCTGCATGTACCTCTCATTGATATAGTCAACACCCACCTAACCTCAGTAAAATGCCTTAATCTATATTCTAAAGGGTAAAAAGATAAAAGAGCATTAGAAGTAAAGGGAGCCTCATCCCTTTCCCCCAGCCGTCTCTACCAGGCTTGAGGCGCTTTTGTTGTGGACTGCATCTGAAAAGATCAGCTTTAACAACCTAAGCAAATATCCATGAAAGAGGCTTTTGAAGCTTCTACAGAACAGGTGTGTTTTATAGCACTGTATTTCTCCTTTGGTCTTTGACGCTCCACAGTTACACATTGTCTGCGTGCACGTGTGTATTTCTTTGTGGCTACGGCTTCACTGTAGCGGTGAGCCGATCCCAGCATGAGGGCTGCAGTCAACCCCGTGCCATGTGAGAGCTGCGGAGAGCGGCCTAACGAGGTGTCCAGGCAGCTGACGGCTTTGTCCTTCCGCCTGTGAGCGGCCATGGCACAAAGAGTGTCCTGCAGAGAGTCCTGTCTGTTCTTTGTGTCTGCCTTACTCCTCTGTCAGACACTTTGGGCTACAAAAGGAAGCTGTGCAAGGCAGCGTTGTGGCATCAGGTGGACGAGGCACTGTGGCTGTCCCCCTTTTTCCCTCCTCCCTACCGCTTTCTCTCCAAACCATAAAAAAAGCGTAGACTTGAGGGTTTGATAGCTTTGAATGTGCTTTTCAAGCAGTTGGTAGGCTCCTGTGCTTTCTTCACTGAAGCCTTGGTAAATTACTATCATTTTATGAGATTCCACATCTCATCTTGCTTTGCCTTCCTCTCTTTTTTTGTCACATTACCCCAAAGTGAGTGATGGTCCAGAGGGCAGTCGGTTCTCTGTCATTTGTTTGCTACTTGTGTTTGCTAAGTCTCCCATCTTCCTCTCTTTGCACTCCTCTCTAATTTATGAACTGCTACACTTGAGTGGGCATTGCGCCTATTAAAAGCAGCGCAGCGCCTCTGTTTGTCCTGGCCTTTCCTGCTCCACAGGAAGCTCATCTAGATCCCCCACTAGTTAATGCCCCTGCAGGGGGTGAACAAGAAACACGGACATCTCTGTGGATCCCCGGCTCACTGGAGGGAGAGGTTTGACGCTTCTTTAAAAGGCCAAAGTCATTTGTCTTTGTTGTTTTCTGTCTCCCAGGGATTGTTTAGAGAGATAAAGAGTGAAAGGGAGAATAAGCAAGCAAGAAAACAGACCTTTCTTTCAGGGATCTCTTTGTGGATGCTGTGAATGTTTCTCATTTGGGCTGTTGTAACTTTGTTGTTCTACAATCAGGGTCCTCTGATGAACTTTTCTCTCTGTAGTGTTTTTTTCTCACTGGGTTTATCTTTAACAAAAGCTTTGCATTGTTAAACATTGTAGTTTATCTTAACAACTTTAGCATTGATGCATTACATATTTTAAATTGGTTACCTTTTGTCTTTCTTGAGTGCAGTACAATCAAACTTTATGAAATATATAGTTATAATTAATCATTTGGACAACAAGACAGAATAAAGTTTAAGGTACCTCAGAACATTGACTCAGATCTTTGATTCTTCAGCCCGTGCATCATTGTTCAATGGGGAGGAAAGCTCTGATTGTCGGCGTTAAGAGATATATCCATATTGCAGCCAGATATGCTCTAGTCATCTAACAAAAGGTCCACACTGTATGCATCAAACAGTATTCACAGCATCACTGCAATGTTTTATATGTGAATACCACTTTCTGAGCTCAACCGGAGTGTTTCCATATTGTCATAGTAATCCAATTTCAAACAGGAACATAGGGGCAGACAACCAAGAGAGGACCTCAAAAATCACAGAAAAGGTTAGGAAGCAATCCCACAGGACTACAAATCCCTTCTCTGAAATCTTATTGTTTGGAAACCATGAAACCGGATTCCTGTAACAAGTCTCTGATCAGTGGACCCTCGGCCCAAAGGACTCAATTAGACCAGAACGGCCCTTTCTGACCAGGCCTTTATTTAGCCTCCTTCCTTCTCCCAGCATGTTGCTCCCTCTGCAGTGGAACTGACTAAAGCCCCAGACTGGGAGCGCAGCCATACAGCACTCTGAGCAATCACATCACTCAGCCTTTGCACCTCTTGTTACACACCAACAGCATAAATCCTCACCGGGATGTGTGTGCATGTGTGCGTTGCTTTCCAGTAATCCTGTGCCACTCCCGCTGACTTAGTGTTTTAATTGGCGGCACGAGTACGGTAAACATATATTTAAAACACTGGCAGAAAATAGCAGTTACTGAAACATCCCTGCAGTCTGAGGAAGTAATCCAGAGTTTAATTTCAGTCATTTTGCCCTCCTTCACTTATGATTAGAGTGAATTATGATAATTCCTTGATTATGGTTCGGCCCCTGCCTGTGAGCCGGAGGACTCTCTGCCTGAGCTCGATAGAAGATGGCAATGGGGAGCATGTTCAACCCACTGAATCTGCAGTGTCAAACACTTGCTTTGAGATACCATGAACACAAAATGTAATTTCTGCTGCTTTTCTGACTTCAACTTGCCCCGCTTTTGCTGTAGCACGTGGTGGCTGGTACAGGAATATTTAACTCTTCAGCTGCAGTTCAACATCAGACTTATGGAAGTTACCTTTCTTCAAAGAATTAAATTAATAAAGTACATGAACCATGACGGACAGCACAATAAAACCAAGACATTGCTAGTCTGAAATCCCGCTGAGCATATATTAATGTGTGTATGATAATGAGTGTGTGTTTGAAAGCATCAGCAGTCGGGTCAGCAATGTCTGTATCTTAGCTTTCATTGTCTGGAAACCCAATACCAGACCACCAATTCCCATTCAATCAGTGATTCAATCAGTGATCTGATAATACAAGCTGGATCAGCCGCATTGCTTTCTTCCCACGAAAGTCAATTAGAGCTTCATTTAAAAAGCAAAATTAGTCGTTATAGATTTAATAAGTGACCTGGGCTGTGGTGGCCTGGGCAGAGACAGTGGTTGGAGGTCCGTTGGGAAATGAGTGCCTCCTCACTAAAGCCCACTGGTAATGACTTCTGTTTAGTCTTGATAATGTCTACTAATTAGTTAATCAAAGACAATGGCCCACTACATACACCTCCCACCTTAGCAGCTTCTATCTGCTTCATTGAACAACAGCTTTAGAGTGTAAAGCCTTGAAAATCCCCATTCACTCTCATCACTGGCAGATACACCTGGTTGGGTTTGGTGTATGCCTGCAGCAAGATGTACAACACATTAATTTGCTGAATGAATGTTAATGGATGCATGGACAAAAAAAGAATATGCGATGATCGCTGTAATAAAACGTGTAAGAGGATAATGAAATATTATAAAAGTAATGCACTTCATCCTACACGAGGTGTCCATACTGGTCAGAAGGTCAATATTAAGGCCCTCTGGGCTGGACAGGCTGGAAAAACAGAGCATTGACTAAGTGTCTCAGCACCCCTCAGAGCTGCCATCATTGGGTGAGTAATACTCTGTTTTCTCCATAATCAATTAGTAAGCCTTCATTAGCCGGGCCATTCATTATGTTGGCGTGTCAGGGACGGGACATGGTGCAGTGGTTACCCCTGGGATGGGCACGTCAGTGGGTGCTGATACATGACGAGGCTCTCACAATCGCTCTTGCATCTAAATAGGACGGAGCCATTACTCTGTTGCACAGCCAAGCAATCCGTACTCTTCGTGGCCGAATCAACATTACTGTGTTGTGACACAGGCAGCCAAGTAAGCATTATTCATTTTAGCTGAACAGCTTAGTAAATATTATGTTATGTACTGCTCTTACACAACTAAATATTCATTACAATATAGTGGTAAAACAATTTGAACTAAATCATTCTTGAAATAGAAGAGAAGTGTTTACTCAACATGGCAGTTTATTTGGTAGTTAAATGTACATATTCAGGGATTCTTTACATTAGGAAGTGCAATCAGCTTGAACTACATAGTGAGACATCCAAAACATTTCCCAATTACTCTGGATTCTCACAGCTCTGGTGAATATTACAGTAGCTCGTGAGATGTACCAGGAATTATTAATGTTAAACAGTTGTTAGATGCACTCCCTGTTGCACCAGCCCTCATTGCTGGAGTCGGTACCACTGCAGCAGCAACTCCTCGGCTTGTTTGGATGTATACTTAATACAACATCAATTAAATATATATGGATATATATATGTGTTTGTGTGTCAGTATTTGTGTGTGGGCAGTGTTAAAGATGCCCACAGCACTGTCTGAGCCCTCTTTCTGTGTGTAATGGCCTGTGCTATAGAATTATGATGAGGGCCGACAGAGATTAAAAGACAAATATATTGAATGGCCCCATGATGGATGGGAGCTGTTTGGGAATCAATTAAACAATACAAAATTAATTCTGCCAGCGACATGCTCATTAGGGACTTGTGAAAGGAAGGCAAGGGTGAGGAAATAAATGTGTCACTGTTATACTTTATTTAAAAATGTTGTCCTTAAAATTATTATTTCTTATAATTATTTCCTTTTTTTTACATTTTGAGACTTCGGAGGAATGAGGATTGAATTCATTAGCAGAGACAATTTTATATTAGCAAATACGAAACCTGTGTGTAAAAAACACTGAATTTGATCACAATTTGTCACTGAGTGTTTGACAAATGATATGCTGTTTGCATGTTGCCACTCTCCAGATCTTCCCTTTATGTTACCATATTTGTGACCTTGTTTTAAGGCCACAGCTAATAGCTTAATCCCCTCTCCCACTGAAAGAAGCTGCTCTCAACCTTGGACTATACAGTACCGTCATTTCTTTGTGTAGTCCACTGCAGCTAGATTTGGCCGAGCAGAGAAACAGTGGAAAGTCAACTAATTACAGGAGCAGCTAGTATCAAAGGGCCGCTGAGCGCTGCAGAAACGAGAGCCAACAGATGTGTGTAACAGCTGCCATGTTGAGTGTCAACCTTCTCGGTGCTGTCAGTCTCCATTTGCCCTGTGCACGAGTAAATAATGTGTTGTCTTAATTCATTTGCCTCCGCTTGCAACAGCCGGTGCGTAATGGATTCTAATATTAAACATGATCCTGTTCCAGTGCGCAATTAGTGTGCAGCTCCACCTATTAACACTTCCATATTAATGACGTCTCCCAGAGTTATTGAATGGAGGTCCTGGGCACAGTCATTGTAGAAATGGGGCATACCGATTGGCAGGCTCCAGCGGTTGGGGACCCATCAATGGAGGCGCACTATGGAACTTCTGTGGAGCTGTGGCATAGCCAACACAGCAGCCCTCCTCCCCCTCCATGGGGAAGGCTTTCCTGATGCGCTGGCTCAGGGGGCGAGCACACAGACGGACAGGCGGGGCTAGTTTTCCTAGCTGGTCCAGGCTCACTCTGTCTGTGTGCAAATATCTGCTTTAGGGGGGTTTGATGTGGATTTACTGCTAAGTGGAAGTTGAGAGGATGGCGCAGGGGTGTGGCTCCTAAGTGAGAGTGGTCGAGGGTGCTCTTACATACATGTTGGGGGATGGAACATTTGCTTGCTGAGCAGATGTTTTAGGGGTGTATGTTTGTCTTGGGGGTGTTACATGGTCAGGGAAGGGCAGTCAGGGGACTACACAGGGCATTAGTTGTTGAGCCTGCTGCCCTTCTGAGGCTACTCATCCAAAAATGTTGAAGGTGAGGGTGGAGACTTGACATCTGGGAGTGAGCTCTGCCCTCTGTCAATGATCTCAGGGCCAACTCTTCCCGTTGTTACATACATTTGTGTCTTTTCTCTAATCTTTTGACTTGAAAAATGGCCCTTAATGCATTAATGCAGGTTTAGTAGTGTGTTAATGTGACTGTTAGGTCAATAAGGACCTTATATTTCTTACTACTTCTGTCTGGTAGTGAGAGCAATTGATTATTATGTGCATTATAGCGCTCCTCTCAACCTTAGCCTTTCCATCTGTCTGCAGTGGTGTGCTATTCTCTAGTATACAGCGAAGACAGATTGGAGTTTTTACGAAGCCAGAAAAACTGTCAGCTTTTGACAGCTTATGATCTGGACATATACTCTGATACAGTGGAAACAAACACACCAAGACCAAGCCTAGAAAATCTCTCCCTCTCATCTTTCTCAGTCTTTTTTCATCATCTTGGCACTGCATTTCTGTCTGGATTCATACTTCACCTGAAGTAAAAGGAGAAGTGAAATGGTGCTTCCCTAAAGCTGTTTCTCATGTTTGGTGGAGCTTTTTTCTAATTGGTGGATAGAGATGGATCTTTGAGTATGGATCATGGCTCTGTAATGACTCTCTCTGTGCGCATGGGTGTGAGTGCAGGGTGTAGACCAGCGATGAATGGGAATGAGATGAATGCTGGGTGGAAATGAATTTTTAAAGGCCATGGTGCTTTATCACGGGCCCAGCACTGCCCGTCCCACTCCTGCCTGAATAACAGCAGAATTATCACTCAGAGGGAGGAGAGAGCGATGAAAACCCCTAGCTACTACACCCTGGGGACTCTGGTACCCACCTCTCCCTAGTGCTTTCTCTTCTACACACACACACTCACACACATATGATTGCACAATACACTCACACAGGTAGAGATGGTGGGGGCAACATTATGCACTAATGGTGTGCTCCATTAATCATACAATGATGAAGGCCATTTCCTTTATTTAATTGGCTGCCAGTATCTCAGTCTCTTTGTGTCATGTCATTTCAGACTCTCACTGGCAATATGTGTGCTTGTGCTCCACTCTTTTAGCTAGCAGAGTGCAGTATGAGGGGATGGCTGAGAGCTCTAGAGACACATCAAACAAGTGTCTTTTGTATCTTTTGGTAGCATACCGCTAAAAGACTGTACAATATCAGGAAAACAAACCTGTATTTCTTTCAGCATTCAGTCACACTCATGCTATTTCTTTTATTTGTACATGCTATAGTGGATTCAAATTTCCTTTTAAATTAATCTAAAATGTTTATTATTTAAAAATAATATCAGATGTTAAAATTAACACCTCCTCCCTTTCCTCTATTTTTGCAGTTCTAACAGTTTTTTTTATTGTCATTAATAACAAAAGGTAGATGGGTAAAAACGGAAAAGGCCCATTGTGTGTGCACAGCTGGGTGGGTTGCTATTAGACTATGAATATGTAAGTGATATTAAAAAACATGTAGCAGTGAACGCTTAGCTGGTTCCACAAATAGGTAGTGGAATGGGTTACTGAGGCCCAAAGACCCGCCCTAAATACACCCACCCTCACATAATGCAAAAGGCGAATATACACAGGTTAGCCATGTGCCTGTTTTCTATAGGTATTTATAGTTAATGTTTTGATTTACAGTTTAAAAAACACGACAACATACAAATATAATTGACTGCCTGTAAACCCACTTTGGCTGCATGTGATAATAGATAGGCCATTTTCCAGCTATGGCATGAATTTGAAGTTTGATGCCCTGGTTTTTACTTATTGATAGACACTAATGTTTAAGTGTCAGTTGATTCGTATGTGTCTGCCTGCAGATGGAGGACTGAAGATGGACATGAGCTGTTAGCTCAAATCTGGCATATATCATCCCTTCTCTTTCTGAGACATTAGTGGTAAATTGTTGATGTGTGAATTTGTTTGATCCATGTTTTTGGCAAACATCCAGCATATTGACAGTAGACAACAACACAAACACATTGTATTCAGTCAGAAATGTAGGGATGCAGTCAGTAGGACATCAACTAGAATGGAACACCTTTCTTTAAACATCTCACAGGCTGCTCATTTCTGATCATTTTTGTTACAATTTCTCCAACAAAAAAAAGATATTCCATATATTCTCTAAACCTATTTTTGCTGCTGCGGTACTTCTCATTAGACTAGCGCTCCCATTGCAACAATCAGGGAAGCAAAAACTCAGATAATACAATGAAGTATTACTTACAAAGACCTTTTTGATTCACAGATGACTTGGTAGAAGCTTTACACAGGGATGTCTATTATCATAATGCATGCTGCCTGTTCACAGGGTGCAGAGGAGGGAAAGACAGGCAGAATGCTGTGGTTGGCTTGTTTTGCTCTTTGAAGGCTGAAAGAGGGCATGGCAATATTTACTAAGAGAGTGCCCCCCCTCGGTCCCATCCTGCTAGGCTGGCGTTTGAGCTTCACAGCCGGGGGATGTGTTTTGCACCAGTACATCTCTTCTCCCTCCCCCCAATCCCCCCTCTGCAAGTCCTCCATGGACAAGCTGCACAGGGACACCCACTTCCTCATTAAAAAACCAACAGCCATTAATGTTAGATGAGGGCAAGAGGAGCTGGAGGAGGAAGAGCGGGTAGAAAGAGGGAGGTGTTTTCCCCTTGATCGACTCCTAAGGATGCATGATGAATCCTCACAGAGACACAGGCCGACATGCTGAGAGAGGGGAGGAGATGAGAGGCTGCAGACATTTCTTTTCTTCTCCCAAAGACTGACGGACATAGTCGAGGTCGTATAAAATGGCTGCAGTGTAGCATAGAGACACACAATCTGACATACAGATGAATAAGGATTCAAAGAGAAGAGTGCAATATTTTCATGACTGCAGGAAGCATAGTTAAAGACATATGTGTTTAAAAACATGTCTACCTCCTTTTCTTCCTATCTCTCTCTCTCTCTCTCTCTCTCTCTCTCACACACACAAACAAAATGAATACGAAGCAGCTTGGGGTATAGATGGGCTGTTAATACCCAATCTGCCCCTGCTGTGAGGACTTAAATTCATAGGCTCCCTAGAGTGGAAACAAGTGACAGGAAGAGGAGGGGTAACACATCTCAGCCGTAAGTCTGGGGTCAGAGTGATAAGACACGTTTAGAGCTCAAACACAAACAAACATGCACACGCACACCAAAACGAAATAAAGGGTCCACGGATATCTGCCGTTGCCATGCATTCTTTCGTTATAAGAGTCCTGAGGGTTCTTCAAACTCGAAGCAATCCAACACTGTGATGGTCAATTCCCTCTGGCCATCGACCATTCTGCTGAGACCCTCCATTCGATTTTACCTTTCCAATTGTGATAGACAGTTTGGTGCAGAAAATCAATTCCATAAATTTTGGGATTGACCCTGCACGCAGTGTGTAAAGAATTGAGCTCATAGCCCCTGAAATGCTAGGGCTTATTTAGATATGTACATGGCATCAGTTCATGTATGTCACGGAGATATTCCTTTGCCCGTGGTCATGAAGATTGCTCATGTGTTACTATATGTAGACGGAATTAGGGTCGTTGTTATTCCACTGTTGTTAAGTCGAACCTCCAGGAACAAGCAGAGATTACAGCCCAAAGCAACGTGGGTGAATGTTCCGGTGTGTGTGTGTGTGTGTGTGTGTGTGTGTGTGTGTGTGTGTGTGTGTGTGTGTGTGTGTGTGTGTGTGTGTGTGTGTGTGTGTGTGTGTGCGTGTGCGTGTGCGTGCGTGCGTGCGTGCGTGCGTGTGTGTGTGTGAGTGTGTATGGTTGTATTGTATCGGTGTGTGTCTGCTTCACATGAGTATGTGAGTCTTTTCTTTCCACAAATTCATCCAAGATTCGGGGTTGCACGGAGAGTTGCAGAGCCCTGATGAGAGGGGGGGCTGTGGCTGTAGAGCTGAAGCCCTATAGCGGTGGCTGGTCTGCGGGGAGCTTACTGTGTGTGCGTGTCTGCAGGCCCTGTCTGTGCGCGCTGAGCTAGGGGAGACAGAGACAGAGAGAGCGGGCAACCAGAGCTGGCTGGCTGGCTAATGAATTTACTCCTGCGGCACTCTTTAAAGCGTAATTACACTCATCAAAGCCAGAAAGGCCTGTCTCGCCCACTGACTCTTAGCTAAAACAAAGGCAAAGCAAAAACACCATGGCTTGATTCTCTTTCCATATTACTATACCATATTAACCACTTAAAAAACACAATATCATTTATGCATGTTTTGTCTTTAGCCAATGGAGACAACACATATTTCTATCCCTACAGTTTCTTATGCATCTGTACCTCAATATCAACATACTTTCCTCTCTATTTGATGCAAGTTCTAATGTTTGTTCCACGTGAGAAAATCTGGTTCCTCATGTCACTCTTTGACCCTGTTCTCAAATTCAACCCCACGTTCCTCTTGCCATCGCTGTCCGTCCTTCTTGTCTCCCCTTTATCCCCCCTTTCACCTCCAATTTCAGTGGGAGAAGGTCAAGGTTGTGTGTAAGCACTTGGTTGTGTGTCTAGGCACACATGGGGTGTGTGTGGTAGGCATACAGAGAGAGACCAGTTACACCTGTACTAGCTGTCGTGACCAGAGGGAGGCAGACACAAGAGATCTTATACTGGAATTCAGAGGATCGGACAATACTGGGTCAAAATTAATTCACACACACGTGCACACACATTCATAAATGTACAGTACACACTCACACATGTAGAGTCTTGCATTCAACTCCTTTTTTAAATGTTTGTAAATGTTCATAGTTCTACAACTATTTCCACTACTATACTATGAAAAGCATAACCCTGCTATATTATTGGAAGATTCATGTTTCATATTTGGTGTCATTGACAGACCAATTGGAAACGTATCAAGACAATTACTACCAGCCCACTACAGATCAGGCATCAGGAAATTGCCATAAGACAGATGTTGCTATTACATCCCTCCAGATAAGTGTTACACTCAGTGGTCACATTTCTTAAAAACATGAACAAAAGCAACCACTGCTTTGACCAGTAGACACATTTGAGATATGTTTAGGATGTTATTTATACTCTCAGGATTCAACATTATTGAACTTGATATATTCAGAGTAAGTAGGGTGACCAGGTGCCAGAAAGCCACAAGAGGGACAGAGAGTATGTTTGTGTGAGACAATGTGGGACTTGTAAATGCAATGTCGACGTGTGACGGGACGCACCAAAAGTCATGAAAATGCTGTGCAGTCCCGCACAAAGCGGGACATCTGGTCACCCTAAGAGTAAGACATTGATTATGAGCACATTTTCATCCTACACAATTGTATGAAAAAAAGCTTGTCTCTTATTTGAAATGAAGAATCATTGCTTCAGAGTGGTGTAGACTTGGCTATACAGTGCGACATTTAGCAATATCATATTTTGTGTAACTTCCATGTAGTCTATAGGAAAGAGAGAAAAATCAATGCACGCTTTTGTATGGTGTGTTTGTGCAGAGTGTCTTTAGTGTAATTACTGCAGCCCTCTGCTTGTGAGGTGATTTACACATTGTTTTTCTCCACCGGGTTGTTTTGGTAAATTTAAGATAAGCACCCTCTCCCTCCCTCCCTCCCTCCCTCTCTCCCTCCCTCCCTCCCTCTCTCTCTCCCTCCCTCCCTCCCTCCCTCCCAATCTTCCCTACAACTCAACATAATAAACAGTTTCAGTGTTTTGTTTTCATCCGCAAGGCTTTTGTGTCTCTGAAGGATTTATCATCTGCCTACAGTATTTTAGGGGTCTTAATCTCCCATCATTTGATTACTACCAGCTAATTAAACAGCGAGGATGCCAAGCAGGTGACAGAGGGATGGGAGAGAGAGGTGGCATCGGCCCCTTTCTGGAAGCTAAAGCCTCTCTTTCCTTCTACTCTACTTGCCACATACTGCACACAGATAGTCTAAGTGTGCTTTTTTCTCTCATAATAACCATACACATTTTTGTTTGCGCAGTGAAGAACAGTATATAATCAGATCTGTATATAGAGCCAAGTTGTTTTTCTTATTGGTTAAATAGACCATCATTTTCTTATTCAGCTTTTTACCTCGATACGGGACTGCCGGAGGCCAGCAGTGGTAGGATTGCTAACTTCCAAGGAGCTGCGGCTGGGAATAGGAAACTGCTGACATCAGCATCCAAAAGCCATATTAGTGAGAAGGAAAGGAGCTTTGTGAAAAAATAAATAAACTGCTTGTAGATTTGTCTGCAATTTCTTTCCACTTTTCTCTCTCACAAAGTTCCATGTCCCTTATGAATTTTAATCAGCAGGTACAAGTATTTCACAGTGCGTCCTTTTGGTGTGACACCTTGCCACCCACAAGCTTGCTTAAACAGACAAGGGAAATGACGGCACACGGATATGAAGGGGACAATGGTAAATGTCACAGATGACAATGACTTTGTCACAGCCAAGAGATGCCCTTTTCCCCAGTCCCTCAGCAGAGATGCTCTCTTCACAGGTCTCAATCCCTTGTCAAGTGGTTGAACCTGCACATCCATATGCATGCTGCTACACATGAAACAGCATGCATCTGCTTGTCGGGCTCCGCGGCCGCCCTAGTAGACAGGCAGACAGGATGTTCTTAGCCCCAAGGCCAGTGAGACAATACAGTATCTGCTGACCGGGAGAAAGGGGCCACCAAGATCCTCAGGGCACACGGATGCACTGCTGTGACTGGGGATGAACTTCTGTAGTTGACAAAGTAGACTGTCAGCATATCAGCAAAATTACATTCAAACTGACCTCTTTTGATAATTCACCACTGTATGCTCCCTGTAGGAATGTATTTCTGGATGTGGAGAGGTTTATATAAGTTCTTTAAGTAAGCATGCGGAAAGTGTTTTTGGTAATTATATACTTCTACAAGACAGAGATGATGTTCAATTACCAGTGGAGAAATAGGATATACTTTACTGGTTACTATCTTGAAAGGTTGAGTTATTGACTAATGGTGTAATCTGTGTTATATTTACAAATTGTATAAACACATTACTTTTAAATGATGTTTCTGTGTGGCTTTTTGACGCTGCACTTTAGCGGAAATAAAACCCACTATCTCAAATATGAGGTGCTACCAGCAACAATAATTAATCGTAATTGCTTTGAAACCACCCATCCTGCAGAATTGCCTCCTTTTTTATAAACGACTATTCCCTCAACAATATTGCATAAAACCATTTTTTCCCCTGTCTTTCCTGGCGTGATGAAATGCGCTTTTGGTTGCTATCTATTCCTTATCCACTCTGTTCCGCCACACACTCTTCTCTCCGGCTGAGGAAAAGCTTTCGGAGGCTGCCAGAGCAGACCCGTCATCTGCTGGCAGTCTATTTGCTGTTGTTGGTGGGGGATGAGTAATGGCAGCACCACTGTCCTTATCACCAGTCCACACACCTGCACTCCTCCCTGCACCACACACTTAATTGCCCCCCGCACCCCCACCCCTGCTTCAGGCCCTGATATCTGCTTCTGCTTCACATTCCTGGATAGAGGCCTTATGTCCATTAGTGCCATGGCTGCATGGGATTTATAGCTTTGCTATGGCCAGAGAGCCAGGATTCAATATTTTGGGCTGGATGGGGCAGCAGATGCTAGTGTCTTATGAGGAGGCACAGGAAAAAAGGCAGTGTTATGCATCCCTGCAGTGAATGTCTGAAAGAAGGAATTTTGACATTTGCCTATGATTTTCAGGACTGACAGATCCCTTGCGCTCAGGGTCAAAGCTGGCATACCACTGAGAAAAACAACGAGGCAGACAACAAATAACAACAGAAGGCATTGAGGAGCTTTGAAATGATGTATACACAGGACAAGACACATTCCCAGAGTGAGGGTCACAACAAGGTGGATGTGAATAGAACAATGGGTCCTCGAGGGGTTTCAGTGGTCTCTCTGCTTACCTTGAGGACACCTTTCTCTTTGCTTGTACGAAAACAAATATCTGCATACAGCCAAACATGGACTACATTTTTAAACCTTTGTATGGTTGTAACCGGTACCCAGCTGCAGAATATTAGGCTACCTTGAAATACTGAAACCTTGTTCTAAGTACAACATGTTGTCAGTGAGTGGACTATGAAGTGAAGTAAACCTTGCTTCTTTCTGCATGCGTCCTTGTCTTTCATGAAGTGCTCAATGGAAATGAATGTCATCGTGTGTGATGTTTAATGCCAGGTCAGAATGTGAACATGATGGTCAGATCATTTATTTACCCATACCAACTTGCAGCTTACATCATTGCAGCGTTTGGTAAGTTACTCGTTAAAAAAACTGCGTGACAACAGTGAGTGCTGATATTGTTTCTTCACGTAGAAGGTGCAAGACGCACAAGCAGGAACTTCATTTAGGCTTTTGTCGAGATCCTTTGTTCCATCTAACGTATCTTTAGATTGTTGAAAGGTAATTGAAGAACCACTTGATGTCCTGCGGTTGTAGATTCCTCAGACCCAGTCGTGCTTTGACAGGCCAGTAATAGCCTTGTCTCTAAAGTCACCAGGAGACCAGTAGACTTGGAGCCATCCATCCTCAAGGCCTTGTGAAAGACATCTCTCAGGAGACCATGATTGTACCTTTTAGAGATTGTGTCTATTATCTTTCTTTCAAATAATGGTACCTGGGGTTATAGGCTTGGATGGACATTCGTCTTTCCTGATAAATGCACTTGAATGCATTTATTCTCTTTAAGATTGTCTTTTACTCTCTCAAGCTGCCAATGTCACAGTTGGGAGAAATACATATTGGTGTGCTCTCTTAGCATTTTCCATTTTCTCTCCTCTAAAGGGTTATTACACAAAGAAGTTGGAGCAAAGACCTGAGACATGCAAAGCGTTCCTGTGTGTGAGATTGATTGCAGACAGTCCATTCAAGCCAACGCATTCTCAAATAGAAACAGAGGTAGCAGCGGCTGCAGGTCTGGCCTATAAAAAGCAGCAACACCAGCTCTAGTATTCATTTAAGAGCAGCCATTCCTCTTCTGAGAATATGCCCAAGAGAGCACCTCCATTAGGGCTCCAGCTGGAGACAGTCACAACCACAGTTACACTCTTGTCCTGCCACCAGCCTCCCAGGTCACAAGGGTGATAAGAGGCTTCTATTGGCCACAGACCCCTTCCCCAGTGATAAATATCCAGGACCGTACAGAATGACAGCAAATGTTTCATCATTAATCTGGGCCATTATGAGGCTGTTTCCCCGGCATTGATCCCCAGTCTAGTCCAGCTGACGCAGCCTCTCCAGGGTGGATGCAGGAGGTGGAGAGAGGGGGGTGGGGGGTTACTGGGGGAGCTGGGACATGCTACCCATTCAAATGCAGGCTTGGATAAGCACAGTGAAGTGTTGCTTGTGCATACTAATCATCCTATACTGTAACTTTAAACACATAAACACAGCCATAAACATGAAAATACACACACACTGAAACACATGTAAACACAATGAATCTGGATGTACCCGGATTCTGTGAGGTATTGGGTGATAAGAAACAAGGCCAGATGTCCAAATGTTTGCTGATAGTAAAGCCTTGATTATATTCACATTGGCTGCGTGGAGACAGTTGCTCTCCACTTTGTTTTTAAACACACATAGTACGCATACACACATCAGTATGCCCAGAGGACCAGATGCAAGGCTATTGTCTTAATTTCATTCCCCACTTGTCCTCCATTTGCTCTCCTTTACCCCTCCTGGCTGGCCCAATTGAGATTGGCCTGCTGTTACGCACTCCCAGTATTCCAGAAAATGAGATGAACAGAATGCATTATATCCCACTGGGGAGACGCGTAGAGCTATGAGATGTACCTTCTTTCTACAAATGATATCAAATCAGAGAGAAGGGAAGTCTGTCAGGTGTGAAATTACTGATCATCCGGGTCTTTCTTGTCTCTGCTCACTGACAGAGAGAGCCATTGAGACTGTTTGGAGGTGCAATAGAGGAGAAAAGGATGGGAATGTATTTGGCTCAGCATGTGTTCTTTTTTTCCCATCATCCTCTTCCCTGTCATCAGTTGTTGAGGACAATCTTGCCAAGGCCGATCGTGTGTCCACATCTTTGATGAAGTCAGGTTCAGAGATTGTCATAAGGCCACATGGAGGCAGTGAACTTTCCCTTCAGGCTAACAGTGGGGATTGCTGAGGTCTCTCTTTTCCTTTTTGTTACACGGAAGATGGCTTTATGATTGCCAACTTCATATTGTTGCAATCACTTCCTTTGTAACCTTTGTGTTTATGCTACAGCAGAAACATGCAGAGGTAATGATCTTAAGGTTGGTGGCATACTAGAGCTTTTTCTTTTAACGTGAAACAAAATCCTCCATATAGCTTTGCCTCAAACCAGTTCTCAGTGGTGTTGTGACAGCCAGCTTGTTCAGAGTGGTGTGGTGGCGTCTAGAGGGGAGGGGGTCAGATGGACGAGGTAATTACCCAGGTCAGTGAGCATGAAGGTGGGGCCATGGACCACTGTCATCACCGGGCTAACAGCTGGAGGCTAAAGCCCCTTCAACAGCTGGGTGATTATATACACACACACATCCACACACACACACACACACACGCACGCACGCACGCACGCACGCACGCACGCACGCACGCACGCACGCACGCACGCACGCACGCACGCACGCACGCACGCACGCACACACACACACACACACACACACACACACACACACACACACACACACACACACACACACACACACACACACACACACACACACACACACACACACACACACACACACACACACACACACACACTACCTTTTAGCCCCACATACCATTCTATACCCACATTGCCTTTAGCCTGCAAGTGGATGTCAGTTGACGGGAATTTAAATAGTTTTTCTTGGCCCCAGACAATGCAATGATAATGGATAACGGTGCTCAACACAAATGATGCTCACCTGTACTGAGAAGTGGCCAGTATTGTGATCAATGTGGCACAGCTGGCCAAATACTCTACTCTTTCTTTACAATGCTGTGCAGTCCATGAACGAAGCAATGGACATACACAATCCTCTCTCTGTCATACTGTTCATGCAATCATTACGCTTTTATAAAAATGTGACCTCCTCAATCTCCTCTCATCTTTCCTGTGTGTTTTGAGCTGCTGCTCCCTTATCCTCCCACACGAGGAGAATAGAGACATTAATGGAGCTGGCAGTCCTACTGTGTGAGTTATTACTTTGCTCTTTCCCTAATGGAGAACAATTTAATTATCAGCTAATTTGCTGTGTTGTCTCTGGTGACATGAAGTTCCCCATAGTGTCGGCTCCTATTAAATGTTCTGCTTTGACTCCTTTATTCAGACTCTGGGAGTAAAGAACACAGGTACTGTATAAAGTGTATATGAAAGAAATAGGAAAAGCATGTCACGAAACACGCCATATGTTGGTTTATTAGCAACTTTGCATCTTAATAATAGTCTCAACCTTAGATCATGTACAGATATGATCCTTGGCAATGTTTACTTATTACAGTTTTTCTCAATTGCTAAACCCACTATTTAGAATTAAAATGTATTTCTTCAAAACAAGAACATAGCCATCAAAAACAGAAACACACTTGCCATAACTCTGAATATCTTTTGCAAAATGCACTTACATGACCAAAACTGAAAATACTGGTCACAAAAAAGAATAAGTCGATCGAAACAGAACAAATTGTCCTCTAATGAGACAAATGTGTTTTCATAACTGAAACTCCAGTCACCATAATAACACATTCTACCATAACAATATACATTTCTTGCAAAGTGCTCTAAGGCACTCAAAACTAAAAATACCCCTTCCAAAACCAGATACCTTCTCCAAAAACAAACATTTGTCAGCTCATTAGAAGACCATTTGAACAGTCATTACTAAGTGGCACACTAATACTGACTACAATCATCAATACACAAACCTCAAGCTATCGATATTGGAAACTGAACGGAAAACTGACAAGTTGGGAGAAACAAACTTACATATAGGAAAAACAGTGTGTTACTGTAACCATGTCATTGTTTTTATTGTCTCATTTTCAGAAGAGCACCGTAACAGAAACAAAAGATGAATAGCAATACACTGGAAAAAAAATAACATGGGTAAATGATGTAAATCAGCAGTAAAGCAGAGAATGAGATCTATATAGTTTTACTGATCTGCTCTTTGCCGTCTGTCTGGCCACATAGCCTCATCTACGTCACAGCGTATGTCTTCCCTTGCAAGGCAGCGTGGGAAATATCTCCTTGCGTGTCGACACCACCATTGACAAACATCTTACTGAAGTGAGGGAGGTCTTTTATAGGATTCTCACTAATTACAATTACTATAGGAAAGTCATTGATGTCAGCTGTGAGCAATTCATTTACATGGAAGTGAAGTACTCAATTCACCCCAATACAAAAAAAAACATTTCTCAATGTGCAAAAAGGAAAAGACCACAATTACTGACTGTAAAAATGTATTGCTCTACTATCAACTATAGCTAATTATCCCCATATGAACATCTCAAAGAGCTATGCAAGTCATATCAACACTATTATAGCTTTACCGGCACCATTTAAAAAAATATTTTAAGTACAGTCATGCAAATTCTGTCATGTAAATGTTTTCAATGTAACATCATTACTGTAAGGTATACAGTACATTCCATGATGTTACCTTTTTCAATGGGGTGATTGACTGATAACAAGTATTAATATTTTGCACATCAAGTGTCAATTAGTGTAGCTATGGTCTAAGTTTATGAGGAGTAAGTGTTATCCACTGTGAGAAGATTATTTTGTTTTGTACAGTAGACATGAGTTACACAAAAGATTTTTGATGTTTGTGTAGAGAATTGTAACTTCAGTTAGAGAGTTGTGTGATCTGTTTTGCAAAACACTGCTTAGCATCTGCATTTTGTGTGATATCAATGATAAATGGTATACTGTTGTAGAGAAATGGTTTTCTGTTTCGATGGCTGTGCTGTTGGTTTGATGAAAGGAATTTTGATTCTAAATAGTGGGTTTAGTGATTGAGAAAAACTGTATTAGAAGGGATTATTTATCTATATTCTCATTTGCGTCTCCAGTGTTTAACATGGATAGCCATGTTGCTGTTTTCCTTTGATGAAACGGAAAATAATTGAGTCCCAACCCAAGAACTATACACAATAGACCGCTTTTTATAAAATAAGGGACCTGCATTAAACCTTCCTATAGTCTGTGTTATTGTTATCCACTTAGTGTGTTCCATAGTGTTCCTCGTGTATCTGTCTGTCTCTGTTTGTAACCACTGGGTATAATAATAGTCAGCACTGGAGCCGTCTTCCTTCCACATATAAAGTGGATGTCATCCAGTGGGACCATTAAAACAATGTGTTATGATTGGGGGTCTTGAGCAGTGAAAGGGATTGATTTCCATTTACCCCCCATTAAATCCTCAGACATCTGGAATTCCTTTGCCAGCTCGTTCCCAACTCCTCCTTTTTGTTTTCTGTTGAAATATTCAGGAGTACCTCTTGTGTCTGTGCTCTTACTACCTCCCTGTCAAAATACACTCAACCTAATTTATTTATTTATTTCGTTTTAGGGTGTGTTAGTATACTGTGCACTCTGTGTGCTCCATCCTATGGCGTCTGAGTTTAAATCAAATGATATTCTCCGACGTGATTCCATGATTGTTTTACCCCTCAGTATGCATGTGGGGTTTTGCATACCTGCATGCATGTGGTGTTTGAGACTAAGGGAGTCTGCGTGCAAATGTGTGTGAGTATGTGTGTGTGCTGGCACAAACACTAAAGGGAGGCTATGCGGATGCTGATCTTGTGTTGTTGTATGTAAGACCTGCTGGCCAAGCGTAAAGATGGAGGGGGCACATGAAAAATAAATGCTAATCATCCAGCCACAGTGCACACAAAAGCTTAATTGGATAGAGGGCCCCTTCCTTATGCGTGTTCAAAAGAAAACAGTGAAAGAAAGGGCATAGACGGTTCGTTACGCCTTTGTTTTATCTTCAACCTTAGAAGCTTGCTTTACCTTTTGTTATCCTACAGAGTCAAAAGCCACGACCCTGCAGTCATCACAATTGGCTTTGAAATAGTAAATAATAGTTTATTTAGGATTATCTTTGAGTTTGCAAAAACAGCCATTCTTGCGAAAATCGATACTTGTTCCTTTTTATAGTTTTTTTTACCAATTCATTTCATCTTCCGAATCATTTTACTATGGAGAATGATATTATTTCACAATCTTCAATCTGAATATTCTAGTGGCTGTTATTGAATTCGGCCTGCGGCTCTGTCAAAGGGGTGTAAATATATGGGTCAGAGTGAGAGATGTTTGGCCACCCCCGTCTCTGCTCTAACAGCCATTAGAACAAACACCACACAGCTGCTTATACATGCACGCCTCCCCTGCAAAACAATATCTTATCAGCTGAGAATCTACACTGGCCAAATCAATTAGAGCCTGTGAATATCTATGGATCTGCAGTGTGAAAGCATCAACATCCCCCCAGCTCCTCCTGAGAACCGCCAAATTAATAACTCTAAGTGGATAATGCCCTTGCTCCTATCAACATCAAAATTGAATTCTTGCAAACAGCTGAAATATAGCCAGGGAATGAGGCACTGTGGTAGTCAGCATTACAGGCTTTCTCTTTGATAGCTTGGTATCCTACGGTCCTGCTTTGCGCATTGAAATTCAAAATGCTAATTTGAACAGTACCTAATTGGCAGGGGGTATTTAATAGAAAAGTGTTCCTGGAGCCATTTCTTTCCAGACACTAGGCTCGGCATTGATTCACCGCTGAGTGGCTCTGTTGAACAAAGGGACTATAAGCATGGATCTACAGCATGGTGTAAAGAGTCTTGTTGAGCAGAAACGGGTCATACGTAAGTCCGATCCACTGAAACTGGGGACTCTGGGAGGGGAACCAGCAGTGCTTGTGAAATCAGTGGAAAGGACAGAGTAAGTGCTTTTAGATAATACATAGTAACACGAGAGCCAGCAGAGCCCTCCATCCCTTTTGTTTCCCAATACCCACTGACTGTTGAAATCTCATTGCCATCTCTCATTTGTGCTGTTTTGACCGCTGTGGGTCATCTATATTGCCAGGAGCACCATGACACACTCATTCAGAGAGTCCTTGTGCCGGCACCGCTGGTACTGTTCTCATTCACGTGGGCTGTGAAGTCTGGGTTGAGGGGTCTTTTTCCTCTCTATCTGCAACAGTATTTGAAGCAGCAGTACATCAACATTGACTCATGTTTGTCCCTCGAGTTTGTTAAAGTTAATCTTGCTCTGATGAGCTCTTTTAATAAGATACAGTGCCTTCTCACTGCAGTGGTTTATTCCTCCCAGGGAACAGAGGTTTCCCATGCTGTACTTCCCAAGGACTTTATGTTGTGTTTTACACCCACATCAATTCAACTCAACAATGACCCTAGTTCCCACACAACCTCATCCTTATCATGTTCACTCTGATTTGCTTAATCACAATTAGCTCTTTTCAAGGTCATTGGACTTCCTGATGACTTTTGTACCTCCTCTCTTCCTCTTTCCTGCTCAATTCTCATGTCTTTCTTTCCCATAGATGCCCCCTTTGTCCTTCTTCATTCAATTCATCATGTCACTCATCTCCAGCATGAGTGGATAGTCAGTCTAAGTAGCTCTTGTCTTTGTGCGTCTCCAAAACATCATTCACAATGGCCCTTGACAGTGCCAAGAAGGGATGGATGAAATGTTTTTCAACTCTTAAAAGCTGCATCATGGACAAAGAGGGCAATGCCATCTCTTTCAATGTCAAAAGAGAAGTAGTGGCAAACAACTAAAGTAGTACAGATTAAAAAAAAGAGCTGCAACTGATACAATTTTGAATCAATATAAATGTTAAGCTGAAATTGTATGTGGCATCTTCTAAGAAAGACATTTATTTTGTATTCAATTATCACACCTCAAAGTATTTGCCCGGTGGTCATTACAAATGTTTGAAGCGTGCAAATATCACGTTAGCTGTACTGATTTTCTTTGTCACAGATTCAGCAGTGTTTTAAAGTGTTTGATGAGGCGGATGAAGGGTTAAGAAAGCTGCCGTCTATCATTCCTTTTGTCCTCTTCACACAGCAATAGTACGAGATGTTATTGGGGTCCAGCACAATCTGATAGAAGGGGAGATGGGGTCAGGTAATCCACTGGCATGCCTGCAAACACTCGTTCATGCTAGACCGCCTTTCAATAAATAAGAAATGTTGTCTCCCTCACCAATATAATATTAACCTGATCTCCCCCATGGAGAGTATGCGGGGTACCTCCTGGGTAAGGGGCGGTAGAATAGGCTCCGGGCCACAATGCTAATGGATACACACGTACACAATGTTTGAGGATTAGACGAAAGCCCATCTAGGGGGAATATAGCCCAGGATAGCATAAGGGGGGGAGTAAAGGCATCTCATTTCAACATCAGGTCGCCGCCACATCTGTAGCTGGTGGTCATAGAGTTCACCACGCAAAATCAAGAGGAATGGGAAGCACATAGAAGTAAAATACAATGTTTTTCACTGAAAAGCTTATAGAGAATGGGGCTGATTAAAATGACATGCCTGAGGTAAATCCTAGACATACAGAGGCATAAATGAAAGTGAACGATGGAACTAGAGGGGATGGATGTTGCAGTCCTCTGTAGCAGTGGCTTCATGCTGTGTTTACCTTTGAATCCCTTTCACTTTTTTCTCATCCTAAATTCACTTTTCCCTTGGCGACAATCTATTGGTCACAGTCTGGGAGCAAGGCAGCAAGGCTTAGACTACAGAGAACGAGCTCCATCCCAAACTGTTAATACTGGACACATTCTCATTCAAAGACATTACCAAATACCAACACTCTCATTCAGCTGATTGAAATCATTTAGAGGGTTATACAAGACAAAATATTATGCTGGAGACACAAAGAATAATTGCTAATGGTAGCTTTAGAGAGGCCTCATTCTGGAAATGAGAATGAGGGTGACAGAGAATATTTCAAGTCTTTATCTTGAGCTTTCATTAATGCAAGTTTAATGGAAAGGAAGCTCAGAGAGGAATGTTAATTATCACCATTAATTTTCCACCGAGCAGCAAGACGGAGGATGCTTCCACTGGAATAAAGGTGATTCAGACTTGTTGTTCTCACAACCTGCACTTGTGTGCCGACACAGCCGATCTGTTTTGTTGCATGTTTATGTCGCCCACAATTGGCTGCTCATAACAATTTATGCTAATACATCCAACTCTTGTTTTTAGTGCGAAACACACTTACAGAGAGCTTTTTTTATGCCTGTAGTCAATCAATACCTGTGAAGAATATTGATTTACTTTACGAGCAAAGAGAGTACACAATCTTAGCTATATATATTTTATTTATATCTCCCCTAGATTCTGATGTGTGGGAAACTCGTCTGAAAGGTTGAGTTTGTGTGTAGGTCTGTAGAGGAATGCAGATGTGGGGGTGCATGCAGAGTGGATGCACCATTGTTCACTGTGTGGAACTCGTCTATAATTTACAGGGTCTCCACCCCTCGCCGTCACTAATGGATGGGGGAGTCTGCTCGCAGACTGAGGGGGGCGTTGAGATGGGCTTGAGGATTGCCTCTTGAAGACCCACTCCACCACCACAACAGATAAAGAAAGCCCACTTTAATTTGGTGCATGTCTAGTCCACGCTAAGGGTTACCAAAGATACCGAGACAAATCTTGAATACAGCGCAAAGGTTCTGAGGTGGGACATATCTCGTGAGGGTGGATATTTGAAAGCGGGGTGATGGAGAATTGGAGGAAGAGGGGGTGTACATTGCTGAGTGTACACATATCATTACCATCCCCTATAGCTCCGGGGCTTGTCATGCTGAAGGCAGGCAGATTGGAAGGGCTAATGGGAACCGGGTTGATGCTGTGTGGAGTAATTTATTGCAGGAGGCGTGGTGGTTGACGGGGAGGCAGGGGAGAGAAAGAGTCCTTAATCCTCACCATAAAAAAAGAGATATAACGTTTCACCTTAGTGTGGGGGAGCACCTTGGAGGACAGGTGCTCAGCTGAGAGAATGATGGAGGTCAATGCAGCCCCAGGCTAAATTGAAATGACTGTATGGCGAAGGCTGCCTATGCCTCTCTGAGTAGTGTCAGCTCCAAAAGAGTACAGCCTTTGTTGTTGGCCTGCTCAGAGCCTTGACACCAGATGTGATTGTCAACCACAGGATAAAGAGCAGCTGCTGTGGGGTTGGAATGGACTGGGTACACATATTCTGCATGTTTGTCTGTGAAGTTTTTGTGGCCATGGTAATAAAGGCTTCTTGGGCTGGGCCACACTAGAATGTGAGTGGTCAGTGATATGCAGGTCTGACACCCGAAGCATCAGCGACCTGAAACACTCCCATGCAATACACCCACAATGACTTTTTTACCAACCTCTCTCTCCACCTGTTTATACGGAGAGACAGAGACATTTCTCTCCTGGCAGAGGAAGGATCAAGAAACAGGGGTTCCATCCAGATAGCTTTAGGCAGTGCCATGTGATGAGAGTTTGATGAAATCATTGTTTGAATCTGAAGGACACAGAGGAAGCTGTCTGAAACCGTTAGAATCAATTTAATTTGAGCTTTGGGATCAAAGGCAAGCCTGTGGGCTGCTCAGTATTTTTAGTGCTGCCTTTAAGGCCATCAGTCATTTTCAATCGTGATTAAGTTATGGAAATCACAGGCTATTCTTGATGTGTTAATTTTCATTAGATTACTGATGGGTAGACTTTGACTGATGCATAAGCGCGGTGTTGTTGACTGAAATTCAATAGGACCATCCATTGATTTGTGTTATGCTGTGCATTTTTACACTCAATGCTCCTATCAGGTAAACGTTTCACTCTGTAGGCCCATGTTGTTTTATATTAAATGTTTCTGCTGGAATCACTTTAAGGAGGGCTTCTCAGTAGTTTCTCAGTGACTTGTAAGATATCTTCAGTAGTGGCATACTCCTCTTAATATGTAACAACTTGGTGAATTTTTTTTTTATATGCTGGTATTGGTATTGTCTGTAGTTCTTTTAGAGGGTCAGATCTTGTGTCTGACCTATTAAGAGGTGGCCCGAGGACACAGCACTCTGGACCGACTACACGGCTGTGGACAAAGCTACTGATAGAATCTACGCCTCCTTTGAGAAGACCAGAGGTGCCACCGAATGTGTACATGGACCCGCGAGACATAGAAGTGTATTAGTATTTATAAAAGCATGAAAGTGAACACACTCCAGTGCACCAGGATTAGCTTGTGTGGCCTGGTGGGAAACCTGCTGTTTTCTGCATCATTTCCAACCCGGGTGTTTTCAGGGGAAGATTAGGACAAGGCCAGATTGTTGAGTAATTGCTGGAGATAGGCCACGGCTCCCTATGATCCCATCACACTCTTCACACCTCACTGGCATTCCCTTGAGACCAGTGTCACACAGATAGGAATCAGGCTGTGTATTTGCATGTATCCGTTATTGAGTCTCTGCATTCATGCGTTGTGTGGCAAAAGTGACAAGAGGACGTGATGCAGATAAATGTTGCTGAGGAATAGAAACAACGTGTAGACAATATGTAGATTTTCTTTTCCATCCACACATTTTTTAATTCGCTCATAAACATAATCAAATAATCTCTCGGTCTGCGATGTTGCTCTGTGTGAATGAAAGCTGTCTAGTGCCACTTCTGGAAGTCTGTTGACCTGTGTGCCTGTCCTGGGGTTCACGCCTGGATATGCAATATTTCCTGAGCTAGTCCCCATTGGCTTTTCTTCCTTTCCCCTTTCTGATCTCAGACGGATACATTCTGCCTGGCTGCCTCTCCGTCAGAGGAAAGCCCAATGGTGGGTTAGACAAGGTCATGCAGAGAGAGAGACACAGTGAAGTCATACAACAGATAGAGAATGAGGCTGGAAACAAACAAAAAAAGAAAGTGTCACCTGTCACTTTAACAAATTGCATTAAAACTGTACTCTGGTTTGATTAGATGCGAGTGTGTTTAACCGATCCTGTTCTTCAGTAACAGAGTAGACCCATTTCAATACAAGCACATTATGCTATTAAGTAAACACTTTAATGTTTTCGCTTTCCTTTACAAGTCATGTTAGGATTAGAGGATCACAGAGATAAAACAAGTAACAGGCCAAGGCAATGGCTTTCTTATCTGCACATTTCCCTCCCTAACCTGCCAGCCCACGTTGCCTGTCCTTTTGCATGTTTGCTCAGTGGTTAAAAAGACACTAAGGCCACTGTCATGTTATCATCCAGCAGGGCTTTTTATTTATTTACCCGTCTATCCTCTCTGATTCTGCTCATGTCTCCCCTCTGTCCCTGACTCAGTTTCCTTTGAAATAGGTCATTTTATAGACAGAGTAAGGTCATTCCCTCTTACTCCCTTGTGTACTCTCTCTCTCTCTCTCTCTCTCTCTCTCTCAAATTACACAACTCTATCTATCTTGCTATTGATCTATTTATCTATCTATCCATCTATCTATCTATATATTAATCTATCTATCTATCTATCTATCTCTCTCTATGTATCTATCTATCTCTCTATTTATCTATCTATCTATCATCTATCTATCTATCTTTTCACTGTAGTAAAACAACTGGTTGGAGTTGGTGAAGGTGGGGGATGCTGTACATGAAATATTATTGGAAAGCTATGCTAATATGCAGATAATTCTGTGACCGCTGTGCATTGGCACTGGTGGTAAATGAGTTGCTGTCAGGAGTCCTCTGCTCTGACGGGCCTGTTGACAGACTCTGTCCACATGCGCTTATGTGAGTGCGTGTGTTTTGAAATGGGGGGGCAGCTCAGCTTTGTTACTCTCTCAGTACCGGGGATTATAGATTGGACACATGGCCACATGCCTGCAATTAGCAGCATGCAGACACAGAAGTATATTCATCCTCTGACACTCAAACACGCATGTTTTTTTTCAGACATGCTGATCACTTGTGGACACACAAAGGCACAATCACGCATGTGTGTTCCTACACAGACAGACATGTTTGTGGGGGCCTTGATAGCAGGCGAGGCAGTCCCCGTTATGTCAAAGAGAGGTTTTGATTAGGATAAATTGTGTTCAAGAATAAGAAACGTTTGTGAAAGTGGTTTCTTTACTCACCAGTTTGGCCTATGCTGGTAAACCTTCTTTGGTCAGACAGAGATAGTTGCTTTCTTATCAAATCAATTTTATGGTGCCATAGTTATGTGGTTATTTTCACCATGCAACATTCTTTTGAAGATCTTGTTATTTTGTGGTTGCTTTCTTCTGGACTCCTTTTTGGTAACGAGTGTACCAGTCAAGTGCTGAATAAGTGTGTGTGTGTGTATGTGTGTGTGTGTGTGTGTGTGTGTGTGTGTGTGTGTGTGTGTGTGTGTGTGTGTGTGTGTGTGTGTGTGTGTGTGTGTGTGTGTGTGTGTGTGTGTGTGTGTGTGTGTGTGTGTGTGTGTGTGTGTGTGTGTGTGTGTGTGTGTGTGTGTGTGTGTGTGTGTGTGTGTGTGTGTGTGTGTGTGGGGGGGATTGGTGCAGACAGATGCCCAGTGTGTCTGCTGTGGTTTTTCTGCACATCTACAGGGATAGGGAAAGACAGTAGTTTTGAGGATGGAGGTTTTGACTTAACCACTACCAGCACCACCTCCACCCTCCCCCCTCAAGTCCTCCTCAATGCTGCCTGACATCCCTCTATGGGCCTGTAGCCCCAGCAGCGATGGTCAATAAATTAATTTCTGATCCAGCATTTCAAAAGCAACCAGCCCCAGTTCCTGCTCAAGACAACAGCATCATGAATAACAATTAACACCTTCCAAAAACAGCAGTAACCTCTGATAACTCCAGTCTATCTGGCTTCTGGGGAGCATTTGCATTAATGATTTCTCTGCCCTCCTCATTCCCTCTTTCTTTCAGCCTGTATCTTTTTCCCCTTCCTCTCGTCTCAGTGTATCTCGTTTTTACACATGCACTTTATATCTTAGTTTGTATGTGTACATTTTTCTTGAGATACTTGGCTTTAATGCAGCTACAAACTGAAGTTATTTTAAGAAATATTGTCTTTATTATACAGTACTCATATTGAGCAGGAAAGTCTAATAGTAAATATAATTATGTATTGTGTAGGATGTGTAAATCCAGTCCGTTCCACTGCAGTAGTTAAGAGACAGCATATGTTTTTGAGAACATAAAGTTCATATTTATGAACCTTAGTACTCTGCCTAATGTTTCCCTCTTTCTCTCTCCTTCCTGTCACTTGACGACGCTGTCCATTCCCGAATCTCAACAATCAGGTGAGTCATTTTAAAGTCCTATTCCCTCATTCCATCTTGTTTGTATTTGAGAAGAAAAAGCTTTTACGGTCCATTGTGTTAGAGGTTTGCTTTCTCTATAATGTGAGACACCGCTAAGTAAGATTTGCTTTTTTCTTTGTTCATTATAAATCATTCCACCAGGTAAAAATGCTCTTCCTTGGATTTAACACACAAAAACAAACACACACACACACAAACACACACACACACACACACACACACACACACACACACACACACACACACACACACACACACACACACACACACACACACACACACACACACACACACACACACACACACACACACACACACACACACACACACACACAAACATACACATACACATACACACACACACACACATGCATATAAACACTTACAGTATGTGAGCACGCACACATACACACCCCAATCACACCTACACTCATAACTGTTCTCTGAATAAGCTGATGGATTTTAGAATTGTCCCAAGGGATCTGGCTGAAATAACTGTGATATTCCTTTGAAGGCCCCTTTAGAGCACGAAGTAATGAACACTTTCAGCATGGAGCCTGCATTTTGTGCTGTGAAATTGTCGTGCAGTGAAATGAACGAGATGGGATCCAGTCTAGCTTTCGGGGAAGTACATCCCTCGCTCTCCAGACCCGGCTTTACTTTCTTGTTTCACCAACTTTGCTCATCTTCTTCTATCTCCTCTCCTCCCTGTAGCATATCCCTTGCTCCTCCTATTTTGTTTCCATATTTTTTCCCTCGTACATCTCCCTTGCTCCCTCTTTCTCCTCTCTTCCTCCCCTCTACCCCTGTCTCCATATGCTGTGTCTGGGCTCGTTTACATGGCTGGAGGAAAGGAAAGGAGAGGGTTAGTCTGAATTATACATGCAGCAGCAGTAGTGCACGAATCCAGTCGGGACCCACCAGATGCTTGCCCTCCAGATTTACTGCTTTTGTCTCGTTTGCCTCTCTTTACATGCACTTGTTGTATCTGTGTTTTTTCTATTGTCTGTGTGTGTTTTTAGGACCATAATCAAAATTAGGGTTATATTTGCATTGAAATTGAGAAAACTGCAGTTTGGTTTCCTTATAGTTGTATTTCCTGTCACTATTCCTCCCTCAGTCATGTTCATCATACGCATGACCCTGCAGGGTTCTGGGGCTAGTGGCTCCTATTTCTCAGGTGAACGTCAGATGTGTGTGTCTGCAGCTTATGTGTGTACCTGTATGTGTGACAGGGAGATTTACATGCTCTAATGATGAGGGATCAGGGTGAGGACAAGGCCTGTCAGCGCCCCTAATGAGAGCAGCCCTGTAGCCCGCGGCTAGGCTAAAGAATCGGAGAGGAATAGGGATGGGGGCTGGGGGTCAGACTAAGCAGTGAGGGGGGGCAGCGGGATCCAAGGCGACAGCGGATGGCATCTGCCTTTGGTGACATTTCTCCCATCGCTAATTCACAGCACCCGTTCTGAATTCCTCTTTACAGGGCTGATGTGGAGGCAAGAAAGAGGTGCCTCTCCTCTGCGGAAGAGGACTACAGATAAGGGCTGTGTTAGACACTGCGAGGACTCAAGCTTTTTCACTCATTTTCACAATATCATCCCGCTCTCTCAGCTCTGCTAAATTATTCTTCCTATTGATTCAGATTACACCCGTAACAACCCCATGCTGGATAACTTGGTTTGGTTTGAACTAAATATATAAATGAATAAATTCAAGCATCCAAAGTT
The DNA here is from genome assembly GCF_949606895.1 of Notothenia rossii. Taxonomy (NCBI): domain Eukaryota; kingdom Metazoa; phylum Chordata; class Actinopteri; order Perciformes; family Nototheniidae; genus Notothenia; species Notothenia rossii. Next base: position 71,554,018 of record NC_136902.1, read on the forward strand.
ACTTCTAATGTTTATCATTTATTGGCACCTCTTCCCAACAGTTGTGTATTGATTTAAAAAAGATGCATACATTCAACAGTTTAACGTGAAGGTATTTCACTTCGACAAGACGGAATCCCAGGGATTAGTTGAGTCTTATACTAAGCCTCTAAAGACGCCCTGTAGACCTGAGTAGTTTTTCTACTCTCACCTCCACCTGAGGGACTTCCATCTCAGCTCTCCATTAGTTTGAGGCACATGGTGTAACATCACACCTACTTTTCTACCTCAGGCTCTCACGCCAAATGTGTACAAACCAGAAGTGGCAACACTGACCTCCCCACTGGCTCCTGCGCCCCAGATGGCCTCAGTTAGACACTATCGACAGACGTGCCAACATGCTCCCTCTTCTTGTCTACAAACACAGAGCACACAGTATAAACAGAGTTTATCACCAGACGGATACATTCTGGATTTTGTTGCTTTTTCTTTTGTTATCAGGGATTTAGCACTGCATGGTCATCAGCATCCCCCTGAAAGCTTAAGTGATATAGCTGACAATTGGAAGTGCATTACGGCAGGCCATTGACTTGACCTCTGACATCGGAGGCATCCTCAGGGCATGCCCCGGCCATTGGGAGAACTCCCATGATACACCAAGGCTACTCTCTGTCCACACATGTTGCAGGATGCCGGTGTGGAAGGACATTGATAGTTTGGCTAATGAGTGTGAGGGGATGACCAGGATTAACCCTCTTTAGCATCCCACTGCCTATCTGTCTGACGGGCTATGCCTCACTTGGCACTGCAAAAAGACAATCAATAGGCTGAGATCTGTCACACAGACCTACTTTGATCCAACACAAAAAAGCATGTGTTTCGCCAACAAAAAAGTAACAACCATTTCAGGTTTCATCCGCATATACAGTATGCTCCATATCCACCCCCGTGGTGGTCCCAGTTTGGTAAAAGACATAGAGGATAGACATTAGAGAGCCTTTGCAGAGAGCAGCCCAGCGTTGCCACATGCAGCAGGCAGGGCGCTGTTCGGGGGTGTGCTCTGAGCCTGGCTTCACCACATCAGTAGAACAGGCCTCATCCAGCAGCCCTGCCTCCAAGCTCCTATCCACCTCCTAACCCAGAGACCAAGCCCAGGCCCTGCCTCCACTGCTCTAATTATAACAGGAGCTCCGCAATCTGTAATTTATAACCCTAAAACACTGTAATTAACTACGGCTTTTATAGGGAGTCATAAATAATGCCAGGCCCTTTTTATAAAGCTTGCTTCTCTGCTCTGCTATTTTACTCTTTGCCCGCTCTGAGTTTGTTTCGAGGTAACTTGGGGAGACCTGGGATTATTACTCAAGCCCACCACCTCATTTAACCCTTTGGCATCCCACACATTAAGACAACATCAAAGAGTTTAAGCGTTTTCTGTCTGGGGGATTTTGTGGGGTTACCCAACAACATTACATCAGAACATCTTGTCAAGTCCTGCCAGCTTTCGGATGTCTGACTCAGGGTTGGGGGTTTGAAGGACGCTAACTTAATATGTACTTGATGTTCCTGGAAATGCGGTAAGGGAAGCCTCTGAATGATGCTGGTATACTGTCTTTAGTATAGTGATGTAATTAATTACTCTAACAGAGTGAGGCAAAAAGCCACAACAGGCCAGGAAAATGTTACCATATGGCTGAGGTAAAGACAGATTCCTCTTTAATGCCCTGTGAAATATATAGAGCACACACACACACACACACACACACACACACACACACACACACACACACACACACACACACACACACACACACACACACACACACACACACACACACAGTTTTCAGGTTAACGGTTATGAGGAAGCTATGTTTTTTTTAACCAATGTACTTAAAAAAAAATCCCCTTCTGTCTCTACTTACCTTTTTATAGATATTTTACCCGTGCAGTAGCAGATCCGAGGTAGTCACGATAGTCAAAGATGCAAGGGAGATGATGGTACATATGGAGGATGGTTCCTGCTGTAATCAGGTGCATTGTCTGACGGGTGTACTCCTACCTGCCTGTTTGGGTGGCTGGTGATTTATGTGGTGGTCTTTACTTACAGTCCTTTGGGAGGGCAGCTACTGAACAGGCTGGAACAGCTCGACTCAGCATTATTCTCCTGTCACAACCTGCTTACCAACTTGTTCCTCTGACAACACAAAACAACCCGTACGGAGAAAAATCACCCGCTCAACAAAACCAAAAACAACCTCTCCATTTTGTCTGAGAAAAAGGTTAACAAAAGTGAGATACATAGTGAGGCGCAAAACAACAGCAAACAAAACAGAGTGTAACAAAGCCTGCGGATGAGGAGAGGTGAAGTATGGGATAAAGAATGGGCCACCCTGGGCACAAGGAAAGCTCTTAGCACCCACTCCCCAGGACTCAACAGACAATAGTCCATCTGCTGGAGACACAGAGGCGCTTTCAGTCTGCAGAAAAGCCCCCTCGTTTGGATTCAGCCTCCCAGTATCTTTCTCTCTCCTCCCTTTCGACCACCCAGACACTGCCGCCGCCCCATCTCCCCGCTCTCTCACATCACACATATGCAGGAGATGATTATAGTCCTCCCTGTCTTACGGCCCTGCCTCCAGTTGTTTTAGTATCCACTGGAGACAGATCCTACTGATAGTTCAAGGCAGAAAGGGGCTCTGTTCTATTGCTGCTTAAACCCTTCTCTTTAGCTTACTATTCAACTTGGAATCAATTAATCTCAAACCTGCCTGGTAAAACGCCCGGAGGAGGGATTTGAGTTGAAACCAGTATTTTGGGTATTTTCCAAGAAAATGCGCAGATGAGAATTCAGTTGGAGGTGTTATGAAGAGCTAAATAGAATACCGATCCATTCCACGGTCTGTCTCTAGAGATAAAAGAAACCCTTTAAAAATAAAAAAATGTCCCCCCTTTACTTTTGAAGATGCATATAATGAACGTGCACACATATGTCTGTCTGCTTGGCAGTCTGTGTTTTTGCTTGTTTGTTAACGCCTTTGTGTGAGCAGTGCTGTGGCTGGGGCTGAGTGCCGTCCTCAGCGGAGCAGTTGGGCCTCCTGAGAGGTGACTCTGGGCTTCCTGTGCTCCCTTGATACGCCATGATCTTTAATGACAATATGGTGGCCCAGGCAGTGGCAGCTCCTCGGAGAGAGAGAGAGAGGGGGGAGGACGAGGAGGGCAGGGGCTGATTAGCGTAGTAGGCAAAGATGTTTACCAGGCTTTACTGCTCACAGCTTTAACTCCTATCAGGCGCTCTATGGTGATTAAGCTTTCATTTATACTCCACCCGAGTGTGTGCAGCTTATCTAAGATCAGCTTTCAACACCTTCACTGATTCCTGATTTGCTACGGAATAATCTTTATTGTTGGCCTTTGTTACAATAATACATTTTTTTAAGTATTTCATCTAAATTCAAGTATTTCAGTAGCCAATGCCTCATCTGCCCTCCATAGCATTCACTTTGCTACTAAGGAACTTTGGGATGTTGTGGCCTGATTTCAAAATGTTTTGAGTGGGTTTATGAAATGTGACTTAGTCTTAATATGTTCGGCAGCGTGTCATTTGTCGTGCACTGATTCTGTTGAGGATAACCAAAGTGGTTGTATGTGCACGTTTTTATGTTCTTGTGGACGTTACAACTAGAAAGCTCTTGACGTGAAGTAGATGTTAATCCTCCCTCTAACTAAGCTGCCAGCTCTTGGGTATAATTTGAACCCGTCCAATCTAAATCTCAGCATGCCTCTTGAATAAGTGGTAGGCTGCGGACTGCAGTTTCCGTCTGTGCGTGGCAGCTTTTCTCTGATGACATAATGCGTTGACCCTCCTTGTTGTGTTCCATGCATTGAGGCTGCTAGTGGCACAGTCGCATAATCCGGAAATAAGTAAGTGGCAGGGAGTGGGGATGTTCTCTTTAAAGCTTAGCTATATGCCCAGCAGTGATGAGAGGGGTCAGTCTAGGGATGAGAGAGTCTCAGCACATTTCTGTGGTCTTATTTTTGCCACAGCCACTTCTCAGGGACAGGCATAATTTATGCTGGCAGATGAGGACAAGTTTCCTCATGTCCCTGCTTAACAGTAGTTTTCCACCAATGACTCTCTATGGCAACATACAAACACCTGTGGGATTAATCGCAGCTGCCTGTGTGAAGGATGTTATTGTGTTTACGAGGAAGCAAGCTACTTGTTATCAAGTACATCTTATTAGTCAGATATAACTGCAAGTATATATTTTGTACGGAGCCTAATGTATTCTCTGTTATTGTCATGTTTAAACCACTACAAAACCACATATTGCTTTGAAATAAATTACATCCACCATGGGATACTTTTTCTTACCATGTGAGGTGATGCTGCAGAGTAGTACCATCTATAATCAAATCAATGGCAGAAAATATATCTCTTGAGCTGGGCAGAGTTGGCATTTATGACAGAAAAGTGTTGAGATGTAGCAGTATACTGAAGAAAGGGAATAGTTGATTTATTTGCTGAGCAAATCGCTGTCACAGCAGCCCTGCTCTCAGTCCTTTCCCCGGTGCCCAGTGGGCCAATTAGACCCGCTTTCCAATCCAAGTTACAACACCTAACTATGCCACCAGAGAGTAGACGCATGCACAACACAGACCGGCTGCTGTCATACACATTTCAGTTACAGAAACTCTCCTGCTTTTTCCATTGTGCATTCTTATCAACCGCCCCTCCTTCTCCGCGTGTCTCCCTTGTGGTACCTGCTCCACTGTGGGCCAGTCAGGCAGTATGGTTGCACGGCCGTTGCCGTATGGTCGCTGCCATGCTCAGGTGATTAGGCCTCATTATGAAGACATTTGTGCTACACTAATTAACGATCACGTTGTGTGCCTCTCAACCTCTCCTCTCCTTCCCTCTCAAGTCCCTGCTTAAGTTCAGGCTGTGGTTTCTCACCTGCTCTGCAGTCTGACGTTTACCCTTGCACTGAAGCAGCTACCAGATTGTAGTCTTCACACTGCGCTGACACTCCCCCAACCAAGTGTTGACAGTTAATTTGACTTCACCTTCATCAAGAGCAACAACAAATCAGAACTGCTCTGACCCTCAATCAGTGCAGTGCAGTGCAGTATGATGGTGTGTCAAACATTGTCGCGTGGAGGTTTGACACCGTTTCGATCTGATATTCATCTGTTTGCTTTCATCCCAGACTCTGGCTGATTACACAGCACAGTTTCCGACTAGACACTCAACGAACACTTTGGTCCAACAGTCGTGTCTACCAGCTGTTAAGAGAGGACAGGCATCTAATCACTCCACTGTTATTCACAGATAAAAAAGAGGCCTCATCTTATATATTCAGACCATAAAGCATCTATCCAAAGGAAGCTCAACAGAAGGGTTTCCTAGTTCCGTTATGGCCACTGGCCTTGACAGCGGCACCATTAGCAACTGGTGTCAAGGCAAGGGCAAACCTAGGCGGGAATGGCTGGTCTCCAGGGGGGAAGCAGGAGGCTATATGGTGGCTGTGAATGAGGGGGATGGGTGTCATATTGCAAATCATCTAACAAAGCAATGAGATTACCGCGGGTAACGGGTTTTAATATCAGAGCTCAGTTATTGCCAGAATCTCCACAGCGCCATCTTAAATATGTCAAACATGATTTAAAAGGTTATTACACTGCTTAGTGGGGAAGAAGGGCATTTTCTTTTTTACAGAGGCTTGAACCTTTTTTTTTTAATATTCAATTTTGGTATGTTGGTTTCTATTTGAGAGTGAAGTGACCAACTGGAATTTGGGGGATTATGACATGCAACAAAGGTTCCAATGCTGTTATCAATCCCTGGTCATTGCAGTATTGTGGCTTGCTCCACACCCACTCTACAAAAGCGCTCCAGTTGTGTGATTTTAATAATATATCTCTCTCTGCCTTAGCCATCCTGTATACATGCTAACAAACAGAATAGTTTCTGAGATAAATTATCAATAAGAAAAAATGCCCAAAAATATAAACGCATCTCAATCGTCTAAAAACAATCTGTGTTAGTGGCTGCTCTTTAAAAACACATTTGTAAATGGAAGTCTCTGGGAAGACTACTCTCCACAATATCCTGTATGATCTCAATGTGGGGTCTGTGTAGTCTCATTTTGGCTCTTGTCACGATAGAAGCCTATTGTGTTCCCTGAGTGATTGTGCTATGATCTAAACACACAGGGAGCCCCCAATCCTGTTGGCTCCCCATGTTGTTGCCGTGGGGGCCCCTGTTGGAACAGGCCTTTCCTGGGACAGGCCTTTCATACTGGCAGGAACCATTAGATGTCGTGTTCAAGCACATTAGTTCCAGTGTTGACTGGGGACGACTCAGGAGGACTGCGGTGGCCTCAACCTCCATGTTGGCCCAGGGAAATCTTATTTAGCTAGAGAGTAAGACGGGCTGGATTTGCTAAGGCAGGGGTCAAAAAGGCTCAAATGTTTCTCCGCTTCTTTCCTGCAAATCCACTGCTTGCCACTTGAGCATTATTTCTCCTCGAGCCATATCTTGCTGTATAAGTCTGTGTAGCGTGCATATGCAATGATTTCTGAATTCCCCATGCACCTGCTCTCCCCTCCCGCTGCTTCCACATATCTAGGCCCTCAGGGGAAGAACAGATCTGATATTCTTACCACCCCACTCCACCCTCCCACCTACCGCCAGTCATTCCCGAGCTCCTTACTCATTCCCCTCCTGCTGGAATGTCAGTGTGATATGATGCGTTTGACACAATACAAAGACAAAGCAGGGAATAGTTGCTTGCTAATCAAAAATGCCAAACTGGGATGATATATGCAGCAAAAAATGTAGTTAATCATCTTCATCTCGTTCTTTTAGGGATATGCTAGTGATTACCTGAACTGCGTTTTAACACCTGCATTCAGTAAGCGTTTCTTGGTAGTTAAGCGAAACTGATTTGACTTATTTTTCTCCAGCTTAAATTAACTCCATCTTTTCAATGAAGAATTATATGGTACATTCTGCAAAAGCGTTGGACCCCCTGGAGACAGAAGTATATGCGTCTAGGAGTTGAGCCAGCAGGCAGTGCTCTGCACGTTCTGCTCTTTGTGTCTCTCATCAGCAGGTTTGTGGTGCGGCATGTTGAAGTGGTGGATGCTCATTTTCAAATTTGTTTGCTTCATAAATCATTGGCTTCCTCCATAGTATATCGAGATAGGAAACTGGCAGGGAGTGAAAAAGCGCTCTTTAAGCACCCCCAGCTGCTCAGCTGTCTTACACTTGGGATCCTCCTCATACACAAGTGAAGACTGAGGGAGTGCAAATTGAACCAATCCATCAAAGAGGGAACCATTTATTTAACCTTCCCCTGTCAGATATTTAATGGCTCTTTTATTACATGTAGTGAAATGCCACATTTATTGTTCTAACTAGTGTAACAGTTATACATATGAGTACCTGTAGGAAGATGCTGTGTTCAGACTGAGTGACTAATGGAATACCATGTATAGTGGGAGTTGTGTTAAAGGGAATGCTGTAGAGAACAAAGTAGCAAAGAGTGCTAGACAAGAAATCTAAGAGTAAGACAGTATGCAGAGTGGAAAAGGGTGCAGGAATAATAAAGCAGTGTCTATGGCAAGCAGCCAGGCAGAGTGTAAGGGTAGGGTTCAGATAAAAAGAAGAATAGGAGACTTGGATGTCAGCCAGTCAGATTTCACAGGTTTCTTTCCCTTTTCTTTAACTCACCATCTCCTCCCCCCGTTTATTGTCAGTGCCAAGATCTTTTGCCAGAAAGTAATGGAAACTCCCTTGTAGCTAGTGTTCCAATAGTAGAAGAGCGGTTTGTTGAAAAGGCTCTTTTCATTGCTGTTTTCTTACAGTACAGTATGAATGGTTGCTGCAATCATTAGTCATTAGTTATTCTCTGTATTTGAAAACATTTGTTAAGAACATTAATGTTATTCATCAGCTGTTCTTTACCTGTCTACTGTACACCCCACCACTCCCTTTCTCCACCCAACACTCTTTGATTTGACAAAATGCAATTCCAGACATTGTCACTTTGTATTTCTATACATGTAGTTATAAAGAATCTTATTAAAAATAGAAAGAGGGCGAGGTCAGCTTTAAACTAAAAGGTCCCAACTTTGACCACCAATTTTATTTTTTAAATATGGGTGGATACAATAACGACCAGTATTCAGCCACTGAGATTAAGAGTTGAACTCCTGAATGTTCTGGTGGAGAACCCTAGCACATTGTGCAAATCGCAGTTGGTAAAAAGAAGCATACTCAGCCGACATATGCATAAATGAAGGATTGGAAATAAAAAATAAATATGCACCCTGCTTCTCCTACATCAACAATGAAAAGACAGAAGATGCACAGCACATATATTGCAGTCTGTTCGTGCAGTTGACACAATGCCCCAAAATGACACTTATTAAATCGTAACAAGCGTGCCCTGGGCACCCCATCGTTAACCCCCGCAGCCCCGCCTCCTTCAGGAGCCCAGAGGTTTGTCAGTGCACTAAGAAGAAAATGCTGACATTGTGGGCTGCTGCTGTTCCTGGTTATTGCAGCCCACATCTCAGAGCTGTCAGGAGCTAGCTGGTGGTGATGTGGGGAAATTGGACTGACTGCTTTCTGGAGGGCATTCCCCCCCTGCTGTGCTCTGACCTGAAATATGAGCGAAGGGGCACTAGTCACTGGACCATCACCTGCTGTAATATAGAGAAACAATGGCAGTTATATCCTAACTCGAGGCATCCATAGCCCACATTTGGATATCAAAGTCTATTTTGGAATGAAGCTTTTTCCTCTGCCCTCTCTCATTCAGTTCATGTCTTAAGAGAGGGGGATCTTGAGCTGGACTCAACAGTGGAAAGAATTTAACAGCGATTAGTCGAAGATTGGATGAACTAATCCTTGGGAGCTACTTCAAGGCTCTTCAGTCCCTTCTCCTGGGGACATAGGCCTATGTGTGTCACGCTAATATCCAAATATCCACACATAGACATGCTCACACGCAACCACAGACTAGTCTAAACAGAAATACAAAAACAAAAAAGGTTCATTCATCAAACACATTAATGCAAATGTATTCAGATAAACTTGTGTTCACACACATACACGCACACTGATGCACTAACCACAAAATCCCTTCTCTACCACCTGCTAACCCACATCCATAATGTTTTCCTCTCCCCTGCAGCTCATCAGGGATTAGGGAAATTGCCTGGAATGAAAGAAATATGTTCTTTGATGGCCCCTTTTCATGCATATGGTGGCACAAGACGCAGCTGGAGGTTCTTTCTAGGGCCAAGGAACAGGCTTCAGCTGTAGGAAAGCTGAACACAGTGAATGGTCGTGCATTGTGTCCTGTTTCCTCAGTGTTTCAAGACGGTTTATTTTAGGTTGTGCCTTTTATTTGTGCTCATTACCATTCAGTTCATCAACTATTTATGTTACAACTTCAGTGGCAATGTTATGGGTAAGGCATCAGTTTGCCCTGCTGACTAAGTTTACCATCTAAAGCTTCATTTCAGCAGATGTTAAGTGAATTGGGACATCCTGTAACCACAGTGTTGCCCTCCTCTAATCTAATTGGATCTCCAGGCTGCAGAACTCCTGGAACATGTTGATGTGGTGTTTCATGATGCTGCTTTAGTTTCACAAAGTGCACACATGGCTTTTCCGTCAGTTGCACCACAGCTGGTACGGCACGGCCAACTGGATGCCAGCAGCCTGATGGTGAGGCTAGAGGTAATGACCCCCTGTGCATATGGGGGTGGGCATAAGAGGGAGGGCGAGCGAGCTGGTAGTGGTCTGTAATTGAACCCAGTGTGACTGCGTGTTGAGGTTGTCAATCAGCACCACTGGATGGTCGAAAGCTATACATCCTGTTGGGGGGGCGTTTGGGTCTGGGGAGGTAATTGAAGGGTTTTAGCATGGACTGCTATTGTACCACACAACAAGTTCAGGTTTTATCACCACAGGGCCACAATACATGCGGTCTTTTTGGGATTGTGAATAACCGACCCTCTCTGCTTCCTGGGAAGGCGGATAATTACACAAGATTATTTTTCTTTATTGCCAGTGTAACGTGAAATATGCCATAACGTGAGTTACATGACATCTTCCCATATGGCCAGTCAAGCTATAATACCGCCAGACAGATAAGCATGTGAGGATGAGAAGATGCAATCAGTTTAATTGTCCAGGAAAGATGTGTGCAGCTATTGGTCATGTTTATGCCCCCACTCTTCATTTGGCTGCCAGTAGATGGCAGGCCTAGCGTATATTGATCTATTAACAATGTATACATATTGACAAGCTGTGCAGTAATGTATATTCCTGCAATTATTGGGGGACCTGCTCTCACACGTATGCATCTCCTCACCTCTGACCTTTACACAGCCAAAGGCATGTAGGCTGTTTTATTATGATAAATACATTCTGCTATTGTAAGAATAGATGGAGAACAGCTTGCAGACAGTATTCAAGCCATTATGAAAACATTCAGAAACCCTTTTTACAAAAATCTTCATGTGTGGGTAGTGGTACAAGTAGTAATGTTGTCAAATTATTACTACCTAGGGCACTACTCAGAGGATATATGTATTGCAGTTATTTGGTTTTATTAGCAATCAAAAGTGGATATTTCTTCATTCCAAGCTGCTCTTTGTACCGTGTCTGCCGGCCTCTCTCTCTCTTGGTCTTTTACTTAAGGATAAACATCCCGTTGATTTCTTTCTGTGGTCTCCTGTTAAATGTTTGCTTTGTTTAACCACAGTAGAAAGGCTTTGATCATTTAGAGATGGCCTTTGCTTATTTTAGCACATGCAGGCTATTTCAACTGTGAACTAATGATCAGCAGAGAAGCAGATGTGCTCAGCAGATACACATATAAGAAGACATGTGTGTGCTTTTTGGCATGTTTCTACGTAGTGAAAATTATACTGTTAGTTTGAAGGACAATGTGGCTTAGTCTCCACAAGCCTCTCCACCCCACAGTGAGGCTTTTTTGTTGCCCAAATGAAATGAAGGATGGAAAGGAGGAAAGAAAGGCTGAATTTGAAATGGACTTCCATCATGGGACCCATGGCTCTGTCCAAAACCCCAACCAGACCAGAGTTCCTCCTCTGTGGTCACAGCGGCCTTGTAGTGTCCTGGCACAACCCAGCAGCACAGAAATAACAGCAAGTAAAAGGGAAGTCATTATGGGGCTGGGCTTTTGGTCGAATTGAATTATTATGACTGTGTCCAAAATAAACATGCACACCGCAGTTCGTTGGTTTATGAGAAAAGGGGGAAAATAATCAAGATTGAAACATAAATGTAATTATAAAAATTGGCTTTGTCTTTCTTTTGAAGTCTGTAATTTTCTTATTATGTTCTAATTCTACTCTCTCAGCAAAGACGGTTGGCAGTAGGTCCCTAAGGTACTTGTTACGATAAATATGGAAAAGAAAAGTGTGTAACAGATATTTTTAAGGACTTTAATGAAAGGAAAGGGCAACAGTGAAGAAATGTACGTACCACTTGGCAGTGTAGTAATGACCAGTTGTCCAGCATGTGGTCCACTTATGTCCCTTAATATTCTTACACACACACACACACACACACACACACACACACACACACACACACGCACGTGCACGCGCACGCGCGCGCGCGCGCGCACAGCACAGCACATAAGTGACAGAGACTCTAAATCCTCTGCTGTCCCTACTGTGCTAATGGAAGGCTCATATCTTCTTAGTCCCACAGGAAAGTTGTTCTGTATACCATCCCATAGTGAGGCTAATCTCTAGTTTATGGGCCAGAGAATATCTCTGTAACCACAAACGCGAACCCTTAAAAACTCTTCCACAAACCACACAGGGTCCTATCTCAAGCAATTAACAGGGCTCAGCCCAACGCGTAAGCTGCCTGCTTCCAGCCGTTGTGAGGCAGAGAGACAGCACTTGCATGGGGTCCTGGGATGGGGACTACCCTGGGGGCTATTGGAATTGATTGGATGTCCTTACTTAGTAATGACCAAGCTTCTCTTAGTGCTTAGCATGCTGACCTAAGAACGATGAGGCCAGTGTCCTCTTGGCAGTTTCACACAAATCCACTTCCCTGCAGCACTCAACTTGAATCCACAGCTGTGCTTTAAGATAAAGAAGATGCATGAAATGAGATTGTGGTGGTCCCTCTCCCTTTCCATCTTTTGTACCCCTCTTTGTGCAACATGATGCCCATATAGTAACAGCATCAGGCTACAGTGTGAAGGTATACATCTGTTGAGGGGTAATGAAGTAGATGAATAATAAATGTGGGAGTGTGCCATGTGTTGCCACGATCCTCGGGCGGGTGGAAACGGTGGGGCGTGTGAGGGCCTCTTTGCCCCGCGGTCAGAGTCCACACAGTTGGGTGGGTGCCAACACCTCCAGATCAACAGCATTTCAACAACAGGAGCATCCTGATGTTCCTCTGATCTTCTCAGATTAGGCCTTGGTGGGGGAGGATCGATGGAGTGGAGGATTTGGTGATGCCGAATGCAGTAAAGCTTGTTTTCAATCGACTAGTTGTGTTAATGCAAAACAATGTCCTTAATGATTTTGTGGGATAGTTTACAGTTATTAAGCCAAATCCCTCTTGCCCTTTCCTTTTATTTTGATTCAGTGTTTCAATTGTGTGTTAAATATGAGTGAACATGTGGTAGAGAACCCACATGTTGATTGGTGAATCACAGGAAAAGTAAGATACAGTATATGCAGGAATGTTGCTCTTATCAGGTGTTTCACCAAATATTGCATGCTATTAGCACATAGTGGGATGAAAGCTAACGTGAAAGGTTCACATGATAATCTCTAATGAATACATTGGATTTAAATCTGTTTTTTACTAAACTGGAAATAAAGAAGATATCATTGACAACCATAACATATGTAATACATTTCTAGTATGCTACAGTACAGGCACTATACTGAAAACATACCTCTTCTCCCAAGCCTTCAACTTACCCTACCCCCCAACCCACTGACTTCACTCACACCCCACGCTGTATCTCTTATTCACCCCACGCTGCATCTCTTATTCATACATTCATCAACTTTTTCTTTCCTCTTTTCCATTATGTTGTCTTTTGCTCGTTGTCCTATGCTTGCTCCCCCCCTGTGTTGTCCTTTGCCTGTTCATGTAATGTTCATGTTCAATTTTCTTGTCCAATATGTTGTCTTCTGCCTGTTCACCCCCTTTCTGTACTTTTAATTTTTTTTGTAAGCGACTTTGGGTTATTGAAAAGCGCTATATAAATAAAAGTTATTATTATTATTATTACTTATTCAGTCTTTGTAAAACTTACACAGTAAACAATATTATCACACACACACACACACACACACACACACACACACACACACACACACACACACACACACACACACACACACATACACACACACACACACACGCACACACGCACACACGCACACACACACACACACACACTACCTTTTAGCCCCACATACCATTCTATACCCACATTGCCTTTAGCCCGCAAGTGGATGTCAGTTCACGGGAATTTAAATTGTTTTTCTTGGCCCCAGACAATGCAATGATAATGGATAATGGTGCTCCGCCAGGCATAAAGAGGGGAAAGAGAAAGAAAATGGTCAAGGTTGAGAGAGTGCATTTCCTGGAGTCAGAGGTCTAGGGATTAGCAGATGTCAGATTGAAAGCTGGGAGGAGGGAGGGATGCAGGGGTAGGGGGGAAGCTGAGGGCATTTGTACGTGGGGTAGGGAATATGATAGTGGTCTCAGACCGGGTTCTTACAGTGACCCCAGGTCATGGTTGGTTCCTCTCAGACCTTCATGAAATGCAAGGTTTACTTTGCTTTCTCTTTTTCTGAAGATTGCTTTTGCTTTCTGTCTGCTTCTAACTAACCAATTGTTTGTTTTTTGTTTTTCCATGTCTGCTCCTGACACTCCTTTCTGTATTCTGCCGTATCCTCTTCAACAACAACCATGCATTATATAGGTAAGTGAAATATCAACACACCTCTCAAGCACAACACACCTCTCAAGCAGACTTGTTTCTGTGCAACACAGACATAACCTACACAAAAACGATAAAGTGGTTGATTGGGGCCCCCGAGATTATGACAGCTAGCAAACGGCTAAGTAGAGCCAACACTAGGTTAACAACTAATGCCTTTAACAGGATTTTCAACATATGTTCTCATTCCCCTCCGAATGACTCACTTAAACAAGGATCCTACCCAATCCTCTCAGGCTGAGCAGTTCATATTTGTTCTGAGGACCCGTCTGTGTGTGTTTAAGCCCAGCTGGGATCGTGGTGAGTGCAGTGGGAGCGGGACGCTGGAGAGAAAATAAAATCTGCTTAATTGGCTTAAATTAAAACCGCACAGGAGAAATTGGAGCGGATGTGCAGTGAGGTTATCTGGAACGGTGCACTTGTACAAATGTGTGTATGTGTGGGAGGGCACCGCAGCAAGTTGCTAGTGTTGCCACAGTTGCCTTCTTATCCCAGTTCCTTCCTCCGGGTTGCTTGGCACCAGATGGACTCCCTGAGTGAGGAGCAGCTGAAGAGTTTGATGAGCCCCAGCGAGACCCTGTGCGGAGATGTAAAGGAGGCCCTGCACTACGTACATGTAACTCCATCAGGGGGTTGGAGGTATACAGGCCTTGGGAGGGCTGTTAAACTTCCATCTACAGTCGTCCTCCCACCCTCCACAGCTGGTTCAGCCCATGTCTGTGGTCCCAAAGAGGCCAAGGGCAGGGTCACCAGCCCCTCTATAGCCATAAAACATACATCACTCCCACAGAGGATGGAGTTCCTCCACTCTATTGGACTCGATTGGGCAAACTCCACATAATGTGTTTCCCCTTAATGTACTGATCGTTGCCTGGCTGTTTTCCACCTCACATTTGACTTACACTCACATTCACAGCCATTCTTTTGGTCTGTCTGGTCCACGTGTTGAGCATCACACTCCTCACACCGCCGCTATGTCTTCATTCTTGTCCAGCAAACAACATTCCTCCCATCTTGGTGTTATCTCCCTAGGGTTACTGTCAGGGGAAAAGGGAGGTGATCCAGACAGACTCCATCTTGTTGGACCACAGACAGATAGCAGCCAGTGAGGGCCCCCTTTGTTCCGATGACCTTCTGTATCCGAGAGGGAGAGACTGTGAGAGCAGATGAAAAAAACTAACTATGAGGGTGTAGAGTTTTGGAGACGTTAAAACATGTGCCTCCAAATGGAGAGCTATTTGTCTCTGTTGCAGTCCTGCTGATTTACTGATTTACATTAAAAATATATATATTATTAATACCACGCAAATTGTGCAAAACCTCAACTAAGCCGATTTTCCAGAGCAGGTGGTTCTTGACAGGCAGCAGTGGAGAATATATGAAGTGTCTCAATACAGCACAGATTGAAGGCTGGCAGTTAACTGATAAGAAAGCAGCAGTGAGGTACTTTATGAGTCAGGAGACATTTTGCAAAGTTCAAGTTCAAACCACAGTGACAGCTCACCTAGGTGTGTTTGGACAAAACCCTGAATCAGTGTGAGTCTTAAGAATGTTTGTCTACCCTAAACATTGAGTATAGCCTACAGTGGAAATGATCCAACATGCAGTCATTCACTCAGCAGGATACCAAACCAAGCCAAACAATATTCTTTGTCTGTAGCCGTGCACCATTTTAAAGGGTTTTTTGTAGTCTTTCCTCTCTTTACTTCTCCCAAGAGGCACTTGATGACATAACCAGAGTAAGTGAGAAAAAAGAGAGAGGAAATGGCCATCCAACATGGCATGTTTCATCTGCTTTGTTGTGATTATTAGAGGCAGAAGAGGATGTCTTAAGAACATCTTTTATGGCCATCTCCTCTTTTTCTGTGACACTTTCTTAGTGAGGCTCACTGAGTCTGCCAGCAGGGATTCTCTCAGCTGTCACTCTGCTTTGTTTGTTACTGTGGATGTGTGTATTTGGGTGGAATTGTAGCATTACGCGTTTGAATGTAGAATTAGGCTAGAGGCTTTTACTGCAAATAATATGCAATTTATGGGAAATCAAACTTTAAACAGCTTCTCTTACAGCCTTTATTTTGCCTGGTATATATACACACCTAAAAAAACATCAGGTATTCTCATTAAAATAATTACCCCTCGTTGGATTTGAATATTTGTGATTCTGTGCATGCTGGGATGAAATTAGTGATTCACCAACTATCCATCTAAGCTTATACTTTTATCAATGCAATAATTCCATATTATCCAGTTCTGCATTGTATATTTATTTGCAAACTTTTAGTCTTAATGTGAATATGTGCATTTGTATATTAACGACTCTTGATTCTCTTTGATGCTTGGAAGAGCCTTCTCAGAGGATATAAGGCATCTCAATAATACACAGCTTTCAGCTCTGCCAATAGACACCAGATTTTACTATTGGAATAAAACCTGAACACTTTTCAAAGTAGTTTTGAATTCCCTAGCTAACATCGCCTGTGTTTCCTATAGCTTGGAATTCTCATCCCTCTCAAAAGTCGACAAGAGGGCAGGAGAGCGTGTGGGATTTAGACAGGGTTTATCTCCCCAGCCAAGCAGTGGTGGAACTCTGAAGCGCCTGCTTGCAAACCCTGTCAAGACCAGACAGAAGACTGTGGTGCAATGAGACCTGAGGATGACTTGTGTGTCGCTCTTGGCTTACGTCCTCTCCCTTTACTGCTTGAAGCCACAGGCTTAGTGAGGAGGCAAGCTGAAGCATACAAGGCGGGCAGTAACATTCCTGACATTGTTGCCAGAGCCAGTCAGAGGTAATTGTTTATTTGAATATTCTGGTGCGAGACAGCTCCCCCATGTCAATTGCTCAGAAAACAAATTACGATGAGCAGCGCTGTTGAGAGAAATTGTTAGATGAATGGAGCTGAAAGTCCCTAAGTGCAGAACTTGGCAGAAAATCGTGCTGTTCATGAAACAGACTTCTACACACAGACAGGATTGTATTCTCTCTTACTGAAATGGAAATGCAATCAGGCCCTGACCCAAGGATTTAACCTGATCTTCTTACTGACTTTACTCACTTCCACGTTTTGTTTGCAAAGTTTAACCAGCAGGATTAGGAGAACACATAAAGTGGATTTAGCAAAGTAGTCCAAACAAACACCGCAGACCTTGAATTGCCATATTTCTGTAATAGTTAACCACACTAGAAATTATCCCATGGTCTTGTCTTTGCCCCGACGGCCATGTCTACATAGACTGTCGGTGTCTGGCAGCGGACACATCAAAGACTGTTTACCCATCAAACAGTCGGTGCAGAGTGGGAGATGTTTATTTGGCCCTGGGCTCTCATTCAGCTAATAGGCAGAGCTTCACTCTTGATGAATCGTCAAAAAGAAAGTGCCACATTCCTCTACTGATGGCACTTTGCGAGTGTTATTGCTTTTTATTGCTTTCCTCCCTTAATAAGTGGAAGGGAGGCCAATTACCAGCAGAGGCCATCAGGTTTCATCTCCATAACACATTTCAGTCAGCGAGTGTTATTATTGTTCATTAGGTCAAGGCCAGAATCTGCAACGCTAATGAAAAAAGCTCCACAGCCAAGAACCCTCATGTACCAACAAGACCACAATTCAATTAATTATAACATATTGCCTAATAATGCCTGAAGAGAAGGGCAATCAGTTCTTATTTTCCTTCTTTTCTTGTTCTTTTTAAAGAAACATCAGCTGCAACGTGGGCAGTGTTTGTTTTAACAGCGACTCTCAGAAGGAGTTGAGTTTGGTGGAGGACTGTTGAAAGAGAACTCTGTGTGTTTGTTGGCAGGGAGTGGAGATCGGGAAGGGAGGAAGCCTGCCAACACTGCTGTTTAAGTACACAGCGTTATTGGGTTACTCCAGCGGGGGTGGGAGTAGAGTCGGTGGGCTCCGGATTAGCATGGGGGCAGAGAGCGGACAGCTGGCTGTTTCTGGTGGCACAGGATGGGGCTAGGCGGGCCTTTGGAAGCATAGAAGAGAGGTGAAAAGAGAGGAAATAGGGAACATGCGCAGCCGCTAAAGAAGCTCAACTCATTTTCTCCGCCACATTTACTCCCTCTCCATTTGGGGCCATTTCTCATTACAGTATGTGGTGTTAACAGGGAACTACATCCCTTTTGCGTGAGATGGCTTCAGGTGAAAAACAAAAGGCTATCACCTCCATCTCCATACCCAGTGACTCACCTCATACTCTAGTCTACCAGTCCTGAGCACGCCGAGGTGTAATTAGCTCACCGACACAGAACGCAGCCATAGTAATTGCACTGTGTGTGAAAACTCAGCCCGTAGCAACCTGGCTTGTGTATACACGGGGATGCTCGAATAACGCGGTGCTGTGGCAGGCGGCCACCACAATCTTCTCCTCTTTATTTATTCACTTAGTCAGTCACTTAGCCTTGCTTGCCATCCTTGCTCTGGCGCTTAATCAGATTTACCACGCAGTTAAGACTGTTTCAGTCTTCATTTTGTTCTCTGTGGCTGTACTGATTTTTTATTTAGAACCATCATTCACTCTTGCCATGCTTGTTTCTCCTCTCTTGTGGTTGTAACATTTTTTTATTTCTTACAACTTTTCTCTTTGTGACACACTGACAATATTGGTGTAAGTTTGGTCTTGACTTGAGACATTTTTAGCTTGATGGAAAAACCTGAGGTTGACTCAACAGTGGCCCTGGGGGCTGAAAGTCATCAACACAAACTCAAAATCCTGTTTCTGTCTGGCATAGGTTCACACATTAATAGTAGCAACTATTCAATACATATTTTCCAATGCTTTCACATTTTTTAGGGATTAAATTAGAGGATATAGTGTACTTAGGAAAGGATGCATTGGCTGAATGTCTTTAATAGGCTTTAGGATGTTGACACTTACCAAATAAAGGTTTGTGTGGCATGTACAGAAAAAGACAGAAAAAAGCTTGTTGCATGTTCGTGGAGAGGTTTCAAACTGAAAGAGCCAAACAAGGGAGCGTCATTTTTTTTTCAAAATACATGGAAGGACTATCACCTCCCCCGGAGACAGCAGTATTTAGTAATGTCACCAGGGGCAAGTGGGGACGGGGTCAGGAGCCGGGAGGGGTGAAAATGGAGCCATCTAACCTTCACCATCGTTCAATCTGATGGCTGGTTCTAGGGAGGAAAGAGGGGGAAAGCTGGATTGGAGAGGTGGACAGTTGGAGTATGAGGGGGGAGAGACATTGCTTCCAGCTATGATGGATAGAGGACGTTAAAAGAGAAAAGAGCAGTTGATGCTAGTGAGGCTTCAGATCAACGGAAAAAAGAAAGACTGAATAAAATGAATCATCACTTGGGAAAAGGTATTAGTCAGATGGAGGGACCAGTAAAGAGAGTAAAAGAGAGGGAAGGGGGCATAGAGAGTGACATAATCTCATGGGTGTAAAGGTGAAGATCTGGTAAAAGAAGGAATTAATGCCAGCTAGCAGATGGAGAGTATTCCAGGGAATGTTAAATAATCACGCTGAGTCTAAAGGGAATGGGGAGGAATGGGTTTTGCTTTGTCTTATCCCCTTCCTCAAAGTGCCATTTCCCCCCCGCTGTCTGTCTAGTGGTGGGTCGTCAGTGTGAGGGGGATTATGAGTTTTGCCAGGCGGTCCAGGGTTAAGATGAATGGTTGTCCTTTTGGATCCAAGATGGTCATTATCATTCCCACATGGTGCCGCCAGATAAAGCCCCGAAAGCCTTTTTGATTCACATGGGTTTGTTGTCCGTCTCGGTTTTTTTCCTTTTGTGTTCTTTGTTTTCTCTGCAAGCACGGTACTACGTTAAATCTCCTCCTGGAGCATGGTGAAGCCTTCCATAGCCCTCCATGTCTTTTCTGCATATGATATCATTCTTAGTACATAGTCAGTTATAATATCAATAAATGTATCAATGCACGGAATAATCATGCGGAAGTTTAGTTGCTCAACACTAAATTAATCAATCTTAATTTGTCTTAATTTAGAGACATTTGAATATTTGTTATCAAAGAAAAATGGCACATTCAGTTTTGAGTGTTTTAAAAGATAACATTTTGACTGTATGATTAGAAGAAATGTCAATGGGTTAAAAATAGAATATTTCCTTTTTTATTTGGGACTTTTTTACTTTTGCATTAGCTTTCTAAAAGCACAGCTGTTGTTCTATTTGACAAATATTCAGGTATTGGCATAGAGCAGACAGTCCTTGGCCAACCATTAGTACTTTTTATCTATAGTGAGACACAACAATAAAAGGGTTTCCTTCTGTTTCCTTTGTAGCAAATAACTGGGTTTTAAACCATTTCTTACATGGATTCACTTAATGGCTATCTCTGTCTCTTACATCTCCAATCAGAGGCCAGTGCGATTAGCCATGTCAGTCACTGGTGAAAGCCCCCCCCAATACACAGTGAGTGGCGCTCCAGTTATGTGTCTGAATAGAGCAAAGGAGGAAGCTCTCCAGTGGCAGCCTGGACACTGGGGCCATTCATGTTCACATCCTCTTTGTAGTGTCCCTTTAATATTGTACTACGGGGAAACATGTTGACATTCCTCTCCACAGGATTATTGTCAGTCTTTCTGCTGTCAATTAAGGTCGAGCTTCTCAGCAAATAATAATACGCCAAAGCTAGCTACATGATTATCTTGGAAAGAGATGGGCTTTGTCTGACAAGGAGATGAAATGGTCGGGTCAGCACACTGGCAAATGCAGTTAGTTTAGACCATTCCTGTTCAGCCAGCTCTATGTACTGTACAGTTAATGCATGTGATGCTGACAGCCACTGGTACTGAAAGTGACCTATTTTTGCATTAATTATGTTTATTCATGTGTATTCATGTGTTTCTATGTATTGGTTGATGTTGACAGTAAATAAGACATAGTCTATTCTGTAAAGCATTTTGCTGAGCCTTTAGCCAATATCATAACCTCTTCCTTTGTGCTGCCCATGTTTGCTCAGCAGTGGACACAGGCCTCTGCTAAGAGCATCTGGGGTGATATGATTAAGTATTAATTCAGGCGTGTGATCGATTTCCCTCCAGCTGCTACAAAATAACTGAACACAGAGGGCAATGTTCAAACCCTGACTCGGATTAGTGTTCAACAAGAGATAATTTATTTCCTGTTTCACTTGCAATATATATTATTTGCTGCTGAATCGAGCAGACAGTCCACACGCAAACAAAGAACTGTCCTCATCACTTGATACTCCCCTTCCAAACACAAGTCTTTAATACTATTCAGAAGTGTTTATAGTAAGTTTTTCCTACAAAACTATGTTTTGTGTCTTCACTTATCACATGGGTTCTGTTGTATTTTGGGATGTGGAATTGTAATATTTCACATTGTTCCCTCTAAATCAGAGTAGCAAACAGGTTATTTCAAAGACAGATTCCCTGTCCCTTCAACTCTTCCCTGCAGATCACTTGATCTCTAACCCCTGCTTGGGCTGGATTGACACTCTTGCCACTCAGTCAGTGCAGAGGCCTCCTCACCCCCCCTCTAACCCTGCAGGTCACCAATTAGGCTGTGTGTCCGTCATCCAACCAGCCATCCCAAACCCCCCTTTTCCTATAGATGATACCCTGCCGCATGGAGGCCATATTGGTCCTGTCCATTTGTCTTCATCAGGGTCTATCACAGTGTAGGCCCCTCTGGCCCCATAGGGGCCCCCTATCTCTGACCATGTCTCACTCACTGCCACTAACTTTCCCTGAGAGGTCCATGCATATTCTCATCAACCCTTAGCTTGAGAAGCACCTGATGGCAGATGCAATGGCAACCTATTACGTTTAAGCAGTTTTGTTTTCAGCATGATGATAAAGAGGGGGAAGGGGTTGCACAGTGGACAGCACACTGGATAGCGATGGTGTTGGAGGGGCCATGGTGCACCAGAGCATACTGTAAAGCAGTATATTTCCCTGGAATTGGAGGGTATGAAACAGGACTGAAATGGCAGGCGGAGGCCAGTTAATGGGCCTGTCAGCACGGCCAACCTTGCTTTGAGTTTACTGTTTTAGTATAATTTTCTGTGTGTGGTGTTTGTGCACTATGGTGTGTATGTCTGACCATGTCTGTATACATGTGTGTGTGTGTGTGTGTGTGTGTGTGTGTGTGTGTGTGTGTGTGTGTGTGTGTGTGTGTGTGTGTGTGTGTGTGTGTGTGTGTGTGTGTGTGTGTGTGTGTGTGTGTGTGTGTGTGTGTGTGTGTGTGTGTGTGTGTGTGTGTGTGTGTGTGTGTGTGTGTGTGTGTGTGTGTGTGTGTGTACATGGGTGTGAGGGCATGCTCCTTCATCACTCAAGTTGAATGGACGTCAGCCAGCAGTGAAATTAGACTGTCTGTCCCTCAGTGGTGGACTGTCAATGCTGAGATGGAGGAAGGGTGAGCGGTCTGGTCCCAAGGCACTTTTAGTGGAGGCCTCTTTTGAAGCATTTAAAGTTTGACACACACTGACATTCTGTCAAAAGCACAATGACCTACAAGCAGCCATACTCTCCATCAAAAAGGTATGGCAAGGCCATAGCCTAAGACCATACTCTACATCATACACCCATTAAATCAAGCAAGCAGTGGCTCTTTATTTTATCTAGACGCCTCTATTTGGCACCTACTCAAAAATAGCCAGTCCATTAATCCAATCCATTTGATTCCTGGACACAGCACGGACAATACCTTTTGTTACTCAGATACAATAACTTTTTGGATTTAGGCTTAGTCAGACAGTTTTCTGTTGAAAGGGGCAGACTCCATCCACATAAGGTATGTGCAATATTTAAGGGAAAAATCCCCCATATAATAGACTCCCTGATTTTGGTTTTGCAATTACTTTAGAAAAATATTTAGATTATACATCTGTCTTTGCCAAAAATATTGTATTGCCACCTCCTAAGGTTGTAATTATACATGCACAGGCTTGCACATTAATTCAAAGGTTAATCTCAAGACCAACCTCTATTCTCAAGCTGGTGATTAGAAGGTATTGTAATTGCTGTATTGATCATCTTCATGCTCTCATTTTAGGGATTCCAAAACACTTCTCATGTTCCACACATCTAATATACTACACATATTTGTTATTTACTTTATTTTGTTTACGTTTCAGTACGTAGAGAAGTAGAGAGGGTGCATATAAACAGCTGCAGACGCACATCATGTTTGTGACTTTATGGTGATATTGCTCATGCACACCCTAAACCATCTCTTTGTCTGAAGGCTAAGTGGAGTGAGGTTACAGTCTTTTATTTTATCAGGCTTTTACCACTCCTCCGCTTCCCCCTCTCTCCCATTACAGGTCACCCTGCGGCATCTCCCGCCGCTGTGCTTAAATGTTTGCGTAAAAGCCTTTTCCCCTTCAGCTTTACTGTTTGTTGGCCTATTTATTATCTCACCATGTCTCTCATTTATATGGTCTAGCACAATATTATCCTGTCTCTTTTTTCTCTCTTTAAATGTGGCTTTTTTCACTGTGTTTAAGTGCTTTGCTGAGAATAAGTGTCTAGCCAGGTGCTTGTCCTGGCGTTTATACAAGTATACCATCGATCCACTCAGACCAAATATGTCCACGGAGAACAGGAGGAAACCACTATTCCTTATATACTATATTTTGGTCTATCTATTCGATTCCTCAGGTCACATACTCAGCCGACCCTATGATCCTCTTGTTTATACAAAGTATGCCTGTCCTGGCAGATTTAACCACATTTGAATTTGCTGTTGCCCATAAATGCTGTGTTGATTCACAGCTCGTAATTTAGCGCATGGCCACAAGGGTAGCAGACAGGCCCTGGTTCCTGCTCATTAATGGTGGGTCTGCAACAGAGATTTCGGAATGTCTTCCAGGCTCCATTGATTCAACATGTCCAATTGTCCATGCTGCATACTGATACAAGCAGCCCTGCCTCTTGCCCTAGTTCAACGACCTTAGTGGTTCGAGGGAGAATGAGGGAGAGCGACAAAAAAATATCTTAGCCTGACACAGATTACTGTCTTTACTCAGTGTCCTCACCGCGTCCCACTCCAGTCACACCCCCCCTCTCCAGAGAGGTGACTGCACTCTGCATGGTCCATGTTTGGGTTTCTTAAGTTTTTCCCCAGCTGTCAGAGAGTCTTAGTCGTCTCAGAGTTATGTGTTTAGACAGAAGGCTTGACAACAAAGAGATGTGTTTAGCATGATATTACCTCCAGTGTAAAGTATGTCGGTGGTGTGTGAGTAGAGTCCTGATGAAGACTAATGGCTTATCAGCTTCCCCTAAATCACTGTTGATGTCCGATGTAAACAGTCATGACCTCTATCGCCCTTCCATACACCCATGGGCTTAGGCAACTGAACTCTTAGGGGTTAAAGGTTGACTTAAGCAACAGAGCAAGACTCACACCTCACCTCACCCCACAGTAACCTTAAAGGGCAAAGAGTGGACGCCACTTAGAATATCTGCTAATCTGTTACTTCAGAGTTCACATTTTGCCACAGTGCACACAAACTTAGAAGGTCAGGAACTTTGTAGGAGGCTATAATCCATTTCTGCTGTGAATAGCACAAACCAGACCTAGAAGTATTGGATGTGTTTTGACAAAAATAGAGAGTATGAAAAAGACTGTTACCTGAACATCCCTCTGGGGTGTGTCAGAATCCATTGTTGCCTTGGAATCAAAATGATCATAGATATAATGAGTTTAACTAAATTGACTCCCTCAAAAGCTTATTAATCACTTGGATTTTTATTATTATCATTATGTATGGGATGATATTATTTGTTTGCCTTTAAAAAAGCAGAAACTTTGACCACATGACAGAAACTTCAACAGATGAATTAGGGCTGGGAAACATGTGCATATGTTTTGTTTTAGAGGCCCCCTTCTTTTCCAAAAAAGCGCTTGGTTCTGCCAGCCCTGATGCACCCCAGTGCTCCAGCATGGTGGCTATATGTCTGGTTGGCCTATGTGTCAGTGCTGCTGAGGCCCTGTCTTCTCTCCAGGGAGTGTCCTTCCCCTCACTCACTTCATCCTCCTGCTGTTGCTGCCCTGTGGGACCCAAGGCAACCAGGGCCCAGATTGAGCCACTCTGGCTTGGCCCGGCTCCATTCCTCCAACAACGCTAATTACATCTCAAATGGTAATAGATGAGGCCTCGTTAGCAGCTCTCACCCCCTTGAAATATTCACAAACATACATCAGAGGGGCCACTGATCGGTCTGAGCTCCTTCCTTCAAAGGCTGGAGTTCACAGGGAGCTGGGGGCCCGATTCGCTAATTACTCCTGCAGTTCCACACTGCTGCCCTGTACGCCGCATGCACCGAGCAGACAGCTTTCCTCACATCACCAGTGCTGCTCTCAGACAGACCTACCCTCAAACACAGGCCAAACTACGCAGGCGTGTTAAATATATAATTCAATGAACAAATTAGCTCCATGTCTATTTTGGTAAACCAGCTGCTAATTTGATGACATTGCAGAAATCTGTTCCATCATAGTCACTGACAGTTTGAACCTTAATTTTGGAAACTCCTGCATGAAAGAGAGAAAAAGAGAAAGATGAAATATGATGTCATTTAATTTCTTAGGGGGAAAAACGCTGACATCTCAACATTAAGCATTAGCGTTATTAGTGCTTCCCCAAACAAAATTTGCCTAATTAAGGCCAAAGTTCATGATTAAATTATCTTACCACAGAGCATGTCATTTTCTGCGCTCAATATTAGAAATGTAATTTAGTTCTGCAGAGATGTACTTAATGGGATGACAATGGATCTACAGTTTTAACTGTGTTCACTCAAGTGTGTCATCACTTTCTCTGATGTGGGATGGTGCATACGGATGAGTTCCTTCTTGTTGCTAACTACTTGATTATAGTTTTGTTTATCTCTTAGCATTTCAAATGTTCACCTTTAGGTGTTGAAAGCCTCTGGGCCAAATGATGCACCACCATGCATAGATGGTGGTCTTTCGCCTTGTTAGGCAAATGTGCATGTAAGATATTGACTGGTATATACCTCTATCCGGATGTGGCTTGGCTCTCTTCATTGTTTAAGTGATTTAATTCCACAGAATCCCATTAGATTTCATTATCATTTGTGTTTTATTCGCTGGCTGTTGTGAAGGAGATGGAGTCAACAAGAAGATTAGACACCGCTCTAATTGTGGTGTGGTTTACAGTGAGCCTGTTTGCCTGTATCGATCGGCTGTGAGAAAATAATAATAAAATGGAAGCAAAGTGATGCAGGGAAGGAAGAGGCGGCAAGCGAGCAGGCCTCGTTACTGAAGGAATGATGTATTGATCTCGCCTGACAGGGTGCTGTGGACCGATCAATCCTGATGGGCAAGAGGAGCCTGTTAGGAGATTCTCCTGGGTCGTCAGGGTCACACAGACAACGGGCAATAGGAGAGAAATTAACTCATCAAGGAAAAGGGGTAGACAGAAAGATGGATGGATGCTTGAATAATAAGAGAAAGATTCGAGGGTTATGTCGAAAATAATTCAGTATGGCTTTAAAGGGGGAGATGGTTGTTCATTTGTGTATGCCTGCATGATTATGCATGCATGTGCCCATACAAATGAACCTGCTACTCTTGACCTCTACCATATTGATGCAGGAAAACAAACACTTGTGCAAATTAGAAGACCCATGCAGTGTGTGGACATTTTGTCCTGCATACTGCTTCTGTACATGGTAAGCAGCTGCCCGCTTCTTGACTTGGTTTTAATGGATTTAAAGTAAGGCCGCCTGACGGAAAAGAGGAATGCATTCCATCAACATGAAGGTAAGAGAATCTGCTGTCAAACATACGTGGATAGATTTAGATAATTAGGTAAAAATAAAGCAGGCAATAGAAAGAAAGGTGTAATGATGGTTGAGAAGCACTATCATCCGTCTTCGCTGTCCAGCATCTTCCCAGGATGCCTTCTTTCCCCCTTGAGTACACTATGTCTGGCCTTACCCCAAATAATTGATAGCATGTACGTTAATTTAAGTCAGACATGAGTGGCTGCTATTAATGAAGGCGGAATGTGCTGCTCTGACAGTAAGGGCTCATGGGAGAGTGATCTACAGCTTGATGCACCGTCTACAGCAGACTCTTGAGTGGTGTTGAGAATCCATTACATTTCAAGAAGGCATTCACTGTGAACTCAGAAAGAACACATTTTCACAGTGAAATGACCCCTATAAACCTTCTATAGAGAAGAAACAAGATCAAAGTTTTTCTCTATTTCTTGAGAAAAATCATAGATAAAGCTTGTGGGCGGGGTCACTCGACAGTGTCAAACGTAAGATTGGGTTTGTTTGTGATTTATCAGCTAATATCGATGGGTCTGTCGTCCACAGTGGAAGCCCATTTGCATTTAGCTCCCATAATTGCTGGAATTAATAGCACACACATTTACAAAGTATTGTCAGCCATGAAGTGATTATGGTAATCAGCAGATGAATTGGAAAAAAGCAATTTTGAACAGTTTTTTTTTTTCTCCATCTCAAATAAGTTGATCGACTTCAATCATGTAAGTGCTCTAGAGAAGAGTGGCCATGAATTATCCGTGTTAATGATAGGTTTGTAGCTGGGCAAGGTTGTTTGCACTATAATGTGACAAAGCAAACACCCATGTGTTGTTTGTTTCAGAGTGTTCGTCAGTAGCACGTTGCAGCAGGGTCATGTTGATGTAAAACATGCAACAATTACCTGGTGAGATCAGAGTCCTGTGGAGAATGCTAAGTGCTGGTTGTCACTGTGGCATGGTGAGGTCAGAGGTCCCCTCTTTCAGTAGAATGCTCACATGTCGCCTTTCTGCTATTTAAACAGAGGCCCCTTTGCCCCATCTCCTCTTGTCTACCTCCTTTTTCTCCGCCTCTCCCCTTCTGCCCTCATATTTAATTCAGGGGCATGAGCTCTGTGTTGTGTGGGCTTATTTTTAAAGGAAGGACTGGAGGAGGGACTGACCATGTTCGCCTCTTTCCTAATATTGGCCCAACCATCTTCAATGGCTGATGAATGTTATACACTCCTTAAAAGTAGTAGACATAATAAGCATCATTATGTATTTTTTCTAGCACATCCAGTAACAGGGCGTGGGTGTGCAGAGGTCCATGCTGAAATGGACGAAGAGGCAGCAGTCATGCATGAGTGGAGCTCCTAGCTCTTCATTTAAAGACCTCTTTGGAGGAGGAGGAAGCTTCTTGTGGCTTATTTTGCTTCCCCCACATTCAGACATGCTGTATGAAAATATGGCCCTCCGTCCCAGCTATCATGCATTCAGTTATTCAGTTATTCATGGCTTCAGGCTGAATAATGAAAGATGGTGAAAAAAACACTTCACTCTGTTTTTCAGTCTGCCTCTGTGTCTCTGACTTTTTTTTCTGTCTCTTGACTGGATTGCTACTTAGCGCTTGACTCCTATTGAGCAAGGCCATCTCCAGTTTCAGAGAAGTCAATAATATTGGGAAAAAAGTCACTAAAATTACATTTAGTGTTCAATAATGCTAATGTCATTTGAAAATGATTAGCTAATTTGGCGAACTAATGCAACTTTTATCAGGGTTTGCACAGTTACAGAAATGCCGACCCAGGACAAACTTGCACAAACACTTTTTCTTTGTGCACTGCGACAAAATGCATTATCCAATGTGTTCTCATACTATGTTACAGCCATACAGCATGTTTGGTGAGAGCCTCAGGATCTTGACAGTGATATGTGCCATCAAAGAGCCCAGGGTGATGCTGCACATGCATACAGAAGTGGCTCCTTTGACTGCTGAGCTGGAGCAGAGGCATGCACAGCATGGCTGCTGCAGTTGCCACCACTGTTCTGCTCTTTAATGTGGCAGTGGGAGATCGAGGTGTTTGAAGACATTACACAAGTCTTTATTCTTCAGCTACAATCATTGTGAGGCAAGAGATCCAGCTCTGGGACAAAACTGGATCTACAGTAGAACATTTTCTTTGTTTTACAGTATTACATGCAACAAAGAAGGATACAGTTATCTTACATCACCTGAGATCTAAATACATGATGCATGTATGTTGAAAGACACATACATACAACATCTGGTTATGGTCTGTAGTTACTATATGTATGGTGTAATAAATTAGCATTTGCCAAAACAGACACACGGTTGTTTTATATCTTGATTAAGACTCCTATGGAGACAGAACACATTCACCCAGAAGGCATGATCACAGACATTGAAGCTCCCATACATACAGCATGTACCAGTTTGGCTGTGTACGTCCAGCAGGGGGCAGACCACCAGACAGGCAAAACAATCTTGTGGAAGCTGTTATCTGTATGTGTAGCTAACTGAGATAACTGATAAAACCACACACACACTAATTGGGTTTTATAGCAACCACAGTCTTGCAATGCTCTTTCATTACCCAGGGGACATTGCGTCTGGTTGTCTCTGCGTTAAGTCATACAGGGGGTTTATAGCATTAGTGTGTGTGTATGTATCATAGATATGTGTGTCAACCACCCCCACTGATCTGAGAGTGCAGTGACTGTATGCAATCAGGGATTCCAGCACTGGCAAAAAAAAGCAGCTCAAGTGGTGTGTGTCTGCAGCCACACTAAATGCGCAGCCCGACTACAGTCCCCCATAATGGCTCCCCAGCGTCCTGCTTTCTAGGGTTAGACATGACGATTTCAAATGTCATTGTATCACAGTGACCTTTCAAGGACCTGGAATTAATCAAAGAAAGACATGTGCCTTCCCTCTCAAATGGCAATAATGGTCACCTTTGATCCAAGCATTAGATGGAATTGTCTTCAGAATTCAACTGATTTCCGGACGGTATAAAAGCTATGCTTACTGTACAAAGTCTGTTCTATAAAATAAGTAGCGTTTGTGGTCTGTGTTTTTATCCTTTGCAGTAATAGGCATAGTTTTTGACTCAATTAATGTTATGTTTTCTGGAACAAATGACATAGGTGTAAGGTGAAGACATTTATGTCATTTGATATTGAAAAGATAATTATTTTGTCTTGATTTATGAAAAGTATTATTGGTAACCCTTAAAAAAAAAAGCTTTCTTCAGTTGTAGATTCCCTATGACTAGTTCATGTCTACATCTTATGTGTCTGCATACCCATCTGTTATCAGCAAATGTCCTTTTAAGCGTTAATGTTGCCTGTGTTCGTAACACAGGCACACAGCTCCACTATAAAACAATCATGGGTTTAATTCACAGTGGACCTGGCAACAGATATACCCTCTCCACCCTTCCCTTTGTCTATCTTTAGAAGTTCTGGCTCAGTAGTTCTAGCTCCTTGAATTATTAGATAATTGCCAGGTGAAATCAGTATTGATTGTGTTCCACAGCAGCTAGTGCTGATAGCACCATATAGCTGGTTGCAAATCTCCTGCTGGGGGATATCAAAGCTCGGGACTGTAAAGATAAAGGACACTGCGTGGGTGGAAGTGGACATTTTGCACACATACAAACACACACACACACACACACACACACACACACACACACACACACACACACACACACACACACACACACGCATTTCATGTACAAA
Source organism: Notothenia rossii (assembly GCF_949606895.1). Taxonomy (NCBI): domain Eukaryota; kingdom Metazoa; phylum Chordata; class Actinopteri; order Perciformes; family Nototheniidae; genus Notothenia; species Notothenia rossii. The sequence continues at coordinate 71,584,539 of NC_136902.1, forward strand.
CACACATACAGTCTTTTTAGCATTGCTTCTTTGCTGCAGTATATGGGCCCTGGAGAGCTGTGGGATCACTGTGCTGTGCTGCTGTTGAGCCACTGTCTTGTCCTTGCTATGTAGGTCATTGGTGCCCTCCAACGATATCTTATCCCATCCGCACTGCAGTCAATACTGTTGACAGAACTCCAAATAGCCTGGGATTAGAAGTTGCTTCATTAACTTTGTTCCTTTGCCTAAATGATTAACCTCACATCTCCAGCCTAAATACATGTTGTGGACAAGTTTGTAGCACAAGCACATTACGAATCAGTCCTGTTAAAGCAGTATTTATGATGTGGTGTCTGCAAAAAGGTAGAGGGGAGTGGGATAAACAATGAAAAATGAAATCGAGAGGTTTCAAAAAATAAAGGGTGGGCTGAGGGGCACACAAGGAATGGTTTAGACACAGTGCTTTGCGCTGATCCTGAGCATGGCAGCCAGTGGTGTGTTTCAGATTGTTTTCCATTTGCATGATAATATGAGCATGGATTGACTCACACATAGACACACACACAAATGCACACACACATCGGGATATTACCTACAGACTGACAGTTCCAGCAGGCCAGATTACCTGAGTGTATCCTGGGTTTTTACTCCATGCCTTGAAATGAATGACATTCCCCTCATTAGCACGCAGGTTACATAAGCCTGGTTTACAGGTATATCCAGCTGCACCGAGGCAGTAAGCTGATTATAGATGGAACTAACACAATTACTCTTCTGTAATGCAATTAACACGAGTTGGATTGTGAAATAAGCAACCGGACTGTCATGCGGATTCTCTCAAGATGTAGAGCTCCTCCACAGAATGGCGCCAGAGAAGCTATAGCTCCAATAAATCATTTAATCATTCTGCTAAGCTAGATAATATGAGAGCATTTCAGCACACATGCTGAAGTCTTTAAGATAGCATGTAAATGCTGAAACATGCGAATGTGCTATGCAGTAAATCGTCTGTATGTGGGTTGTGTGTGCATGTTTGTTGTCTCCTAGGATTGTATTTATCTCAGTATGGGCTAATGGAGTGCATATGAGTGTAACTCCTGCTATTTCAGTGCAGTATAGAGTGATCAGTTTGTTATCATAGCTGTTGGTGCATTGCCCTGCCGTGTGCTGGGCAAATGCTTTCCATACATACTGACAGACTCTGCAGCACAGACACTTGAAAATGTAATCTGTGTGTGTGGTACTTAGGTGAGCCTAATGTAGCAGTGATTTGCTGAGCAGGCAACAGCACTGCTATAATTTATTCCCAGTATTTAGATGTTATGTGCAGCATTCAATCACACCTCAGCAGACGCACATAAAGTATATAGCCCATCTTAAGGATGATAATGGTACTGGTTGTACAGGGGGGAATCTTTCAGATGCACATTCTGACTAAATGGTGTATTGCTTCTTCCCCCTCAATCATAAACAGCCCCCACGTATACACACTTGGATAAAAAAATATCCTGATCCATGGGTGAGGCTGTTGTAAAGGTCATCCCCGTATCCAGTTACATTTCTGCTCTTCCTTTAGAGTTAAGATCTATAAAGTGATCAATACATCTCTTTAAATATCTCTGCATCAGGGCTGCATGTGATTTAACACCCCGCCTGCTTTCTGACAGACAACCTTCCTCTGCCCACAAATCTTAACTGTATCATCCCCCTGAATCCCACCTCGAACATGGCCAGACCTTTAGACTTGATGGATGCCAGAACAGGTTCAAAGTCCTCTGTAAGGTTCTGATCCAGAACCAGCGGATAATTCCTGGTATGGAACATGTGTCACCAGTGATATGCAGCAGTGAACAAAGTGTCCTAAGGTGTGGGATTCTTCCTTTCAGGCAGTATTGATTGAAGGAAAGATGATCTGAGGAGGCCATTAGGAGGATTGAGGAGGGGGGAACAGGCATGGACTGTGATGAACACCTCTCTAATCATTATGCCACGTACAGCACTGCCTACAGCATCAGCCTCACATACAGATACACACACACACACAGGCAGCAAAGTAAGATTAGTTAAGAGTTTACAGCAGTTTTACATTTATTTGGATTTATTCTATGTGCCCATTTTATATCATCATGTTGTGTGGCTGGCTCCTCATCTGCACCAAAATACGCATGACTGCACACCACTGATGGGTGGGGCTCTGTCACAATGAGCACAAGGAGAAACAGTGTTGGTGTACACACACAAACACACTTAATTTTGATTATTTCTCCCAGTATCTTCTTGGTCCAGGCATATAGATTGGTGTCTGGGGAAAGAAGCTGAGTACAGTAAACTGGGCTATCTACAGCTGATGTGAACGCCTCCTTTCCTGCCTGTTCTGCATTACAGTGTGGAGCACACTTGCACTTGGGGCTCATCACACTAAGCAAGATAAAAGCTGCTCAACTCCAGCCGAGAGCTTAATTAAAACGGGGCTGCCATAGCAGAGTGACACCTTTTACAAGCTCCTAACGGCTCTCTGCTCGCTGTTACTGCCAATCCAATTATAGACCAAAACAATCAAATAGACACGGAAGGAGCTGCAGCAAATAGGCTGGCATAAAGAAAAAGAGGGGGAAGCTATTAAAGACTATATGGAGATTCGCACAGTGGACTGCAGAATCAGACTGCAGTGTTTTCCTTTAAACCCGTGATGCCCGTGTAAGTATGCCACCCCACATAAGAGACTAAGCTTTTTCTGTGTGTGTGTTTTATGTGGCCTCTGAGGGATTCCAGCCTGGACACTGTTGAGCAGCATCCTGCGGATTATCTTTCCATGTGGAAGGTCACTAACTCAATGTCGTGAGGGCAGAGCTCACACCATTAGGCTGAAGACACAAACAGCATCTAACTGTTGTAGATCCAGCTAATCTGTAGTGTATCCATGAATTATCCGTGTGACGTTGTGCCTCAGCACATCTATTACACTTAAACATCATAATAATTCATCATTATTACATGAAGAAACAGTGTGGAGATGCACATATTAACATTTACACTGCAGGTGAGAGGTAGTGGTGGCGAGGATGTGAAATAATGAGATATTAAGACATTGTTTGAGGTGGTGTAGAAGAACAATATAACGGACGAAAAAGAATACTCACTTGTCTCATTCCTATAACACTAGGGTCCGCTAGACATAATACATTTGGGACTAAGGAATGGCATTTGCGTCCAGTTGCTTGGAATTGCATTACGTAAAAGCCAGTCAATGAGAATCTGCAGCATTTAGCAGCTTTCCAATGCGTTACACAATTGTGATTCAAAATGACTTGTTTATCTGAGTCTCCCTGTGTTAGGAGGCCCAGAGAACACTTTGAGTTAACACTTTGAGTTCTTAATATTTCCCCATTACACCGGCAGCTCCCATACCGTATTATCTATCATGCTTAGATGGGACTGATGCAATAGGAGACTAAGGGAGAAGACATTAACAGGAGACATTTGCCTGAGTGCACTTGTTTATCTCCTCTTCTTCTCACTTTACTTCCTCTCCCCTCTTCCTCTCCCCGATGCAGGAAGCAGACCCACCTGCTCCATCATGATGCCTCAATACCTCTGTCTGTGTTGTCTCTGTGCTGGAATTGGCAGGAAATCAATCCCACTCTCATCTACAACCCCCTCCTCCCCTCCCCTTATTCTCCTTCCTTCACGTCGTACTCCCCCTTCCGGCTATAAAGTGTCCATTCTGGACTGAGCACAAGCATCAGCACAACATCACGCCTTATCAGAGCAGGCACAAAGACCCATGGGCACATTGTTCGTCAGTATCAGCCAGCTCCAGTTTCTGCGCACTGTCTGCATCTGCCAAGCCCCCCAAACATACTCGTGGCCGTAAACAAGACAACAGAATAAAACTGGAGTCGCCACTGAAATGATTTTTGGGCAAAATGCATTTGTAATTGTAGCTGTTAATTACAGAGTGCTATGAGAATGGAAAAAGATAGATATAAGGATACAGCACATCGTTATTTATTATGCAAATGTATTCCATTTTAGACACAATTAAGTGATTAGAAAGCTGTCGCTCTCTGCTCTCTTTCTTCTCCTTGTCCTTACTTGTCTTTTGCTTTGCTTTTCAGCATATTACTGTAATGAAGCCATTACTTCTTCAAGTGAATTTTAATGAGTTTTTAACTAACATTTTAATGAGCTATACATTACCATAAAGCATGGATTAGGCTAAATTGAATTGTGTGTGTGCTTGTGAGCGTGTCTGTGTGTTGGTATTGTTCGGGGAAAGTGGTTCATTGAGAGTTAATGATATTGTCTCAGGAGCAGCATGGCACATTTGTCCTGGATCAGCCAGCAGAATCGCCCACTGCGGTCCTATTGTCATCATGGTGCTACCTAGGGGCTTGTTAGGCCAAATTAGGGGTGATCTTTGAAAAATGAGCTTAGACCGGGCTGCTGTTTGAATAAGGCTGTTTGTTCAGTCTTATCTAATGAATCAGAGTTAGAGGCACAATGTGTGGTATGAGTTTGATGAAATGCACTCTGTTCATTTACAGTCAGCCCCATCCATTCAGCACCTTTGTACTCCTCACTACCTCTTCAGTTTGACCTTGATCAGGTATCCTCTCCTCATCCCCTACTGTGTTGTGTTATGCCTTGCCCCTTTTCCATCTAGTTTCCCGCTGTTGCACACATTCCTTCTGTTAAGTATGCTCATTCTGTACGTTATCGCCTCCTGCCATTTCCCCCACTATGCCATCACTGCCGACCGTACGATTCTCTTTACCTTCGCTCCTTTCCATATTTCCTGCT